>NC_083571.1:39855942-40148442 GCF_027579695.1 Neoarius graeffei
CCATTCTGGTCCTCCCGGACACCTCCCAACCATTCATCGTGGAGGTGGACGCCTCGGACAGTGGTGTCGGCGCGGTACTCTCTCAACGTTCGGAAGGAAAGCTGCACCCCTGCGCTTACTTCTCCCACCGCCTGAGTCCTGCGGAGTCCCGGTACGATGTGGGGGATCGAGAACTGCTAGCGGTCAAACTGGCCCTTGAGGAGTGGAGGCACTGGCTGGAGGGAGCGCAACATCCATTCCTGGTTTGGACTGACCACAAGAACCTGGAGTACCTCCAGCAAGCCAAGAGACTGAACCCTCGACAGGCTAGGTGGGCCCTGTTTTTCAGTCGGTTTGACTTCACCCTCTCGTACCGTCCCGGCTCCAAGAACACCAAACCTGACACACTGTCCAGGCTGTTCTCTGCCACTAACAGGGAGAATGAAGTCGGGCCTATTATCCCGGTGTCCCGGATTGTGGCCCCTGTCCGCTGGGGTATTGAGGAGGCTGTTCGACGAGCCCAATGCCAGGACCCCGGTCCTGGGACGGTGCCACCGGGCCTCTTGTACGTCCCACATCAAGCCCAGGCCAAGGTTCTCCAGTGGGGTCACTCTTCCCCTCTCACCGCCCACCCAGGAGCTCGGAGGACCCTGGACTTCCTGAAAAGACGCTTCTGGTGGCCTAACATGGAGCAGGAAGTAAGGTCATTTGTCCTGTCCTGTGAGGTTTGCACCAGAACCAAGAACCCACGACAGCGTCCCCAGGGTCTCCTGCATCCTCTGACCATTCCCCGGCATCCCTGGTCCCACGTGGCAGTCGACTTCATCACGGGTCTCCCTGAGTCACAAGGTAACATAGTCATTTTGGTCATTGTTGACAGATTCTCCAAGGCCTGCCGCTTCATACCTCTGTGCAAACTCCCCTCTGCTCTTGAAACAGCGAAACTTATATTTAATCATGTCTTCCGAGTCTTTGGTCTTCCACAGGACATCGTCTCAGACCGAGGGCCCCAGTTCTCCTCCCGAGTGTGGCACGGGTTCTGCAAGGTCATCGGAGCCACTGCCAGCCTCTCCTCTGGGTTTCACCCACAGTCCAATGGTCAGACGGAGAGGCTCAACCAGGACCTGGAAACCACCCTGCGAGGCCTGGCTATGGATAACCCGACATCGTGGAGCACCTGGCTGCCATGGGCAGAGTACGCCCACAACACCCTGCAGTCATCGGCCACCAAGCTGTCGCCATTCCAGTGCCAATTCGGGTTCCAGCCACCTCTGTTCCCAGACCAGGAGGAGGACGCGGGGGTGCCCTCGGTCAACCAATATGTGAGACGGTGTCGCAAGACCTGGAGCAAGGTCAGGAAGACCCTCATACAGACCTCCAGAACCAACCAGACTCAGGCCAACCACCACAGAAGACCTGCACACACTTTCCGCCCTGGGCAGCGGGTTTGGCTGTCCACTAAGGACCTTCCGCTGCGGGTGGAGAACCGCAAGCTTGCTCCTCGCTACATTGGCCCCTTCAAGGTGGTGCGCAGGGTGAACCCTGTCTCCTACCGGCTTCAGTTGCCCCGGACTCTGAGGATCAACCCCACTTTCCATGTTTCCCTGTTGCGGCCTGTACTGACGTCTACATATGCCCCTGCCCCTAGGAACCCCCCACCCCCCCGCATCTTCCAGGGGCAGACTGTGTTCACTGTGCATCGCCTGCTTGACTCCCGCCGGGTCCGCGGCGGGTTGCAATATCTGGTGGACTGGGAGGGCTATGGTCCTGAGGAGCGCTGCTGGGTTCCTGCTCGGGATGTCCTGGATAAAGAACTGTGTCGGGACTTCCATTCGGCCCATCCGGATCGCCCTGGGAACGTCAGGAGACGCTCCTAGAGGGGGGGGTCCTGTTAGGACTTGGACTGTTTTGGCCTCTAGAGGCCGCTGTTATTTCCTTTTCGTGTCATATTTATTTTGGCCTCTAGAGGCCGCCACTGTTCCTGTGTTTTGTGTTTTTTTTTGTTAATTGCCTGTTAGTCCTAATTATCTTCACCTGTGTCCTTAATTAGTTTGTGTATTTATACCCCTGAGTTCAGTCCTCTTGTCACGGAGTCTTTGTGCTGTTATGTTTATCTCCAGTTTCCTTTGTACTGTGTTTTGTGGATCTTCTGAGCTTTTGCATTTTTGCCTTTTTCTTTTTGAATTATACTCTTTGTTTTTGTTTTTTTTTTTGTTTTGCCTTGGATTGTATATAGTGTACATAGTATAAATAAACCTTTTGTTACTTTTTCTACTTCCGCCTCACGCCTCTGCATTTGAGTCATTCCCCTGGTGGCCTAGTGGGGGTTTGCTGGATCATCACACCAACGAATCAGGTTCGAATCCCAGCAAAACCCTAACACTAATGAGTTGCAATTTGGTCCTCCACAGGGCTTAATTTGAGCCAGAACATGACGGAACAAGATCCGGAACCTCCGTCGTTGGATCCGGCAGCTATTTTCATTTCATTCAGTGTTCCGGCAGCTATTTAAATGGATCAGATCACCTCCGTGACCATCACAAAGGGAAAAAACTCAAACAATAAATTAAATAAATAAGTAAATAAAAATTTGTTTAGTGTTCGGTTTTGATTTTGATATCTGTTTTGATTTCTCTCCTATGACATCCACAAAATCTATGCGAAAGGGGAAGGGGGGGGACATGGGGTGTATACTTCCGCTCAATAGAACACCGGGTTTTTTGTAGCCGTTAGCTTGCGCTGTGGAAAAAATGGCAAAAAAAAACAAGAAAGCTTACTAAAAATTTTCAAAGTCCCAGGACAGCCGGATCCTAAACATTACCCTGCCCTCTACAGACATTTTACAAAGGCAGCGCAGGATTCCATCCGTGATGGAGCAACCCGAGAGAGCTACAATGGGCTGGCAAAGCGCCGGTGCATCCTGAACCTGCCGACCACCTGTGAACAATCCCAGTTACATAACAAATCCTTGACTAATGGCCCTTTTCCACTACCCTTTTTCAGCTCGCTTCAGCCTGACACGGCTCGCGTTTCGACTACCTCAGAGCAGCACGACTCAGCTCGCTTCAGCCCTGCTTAGCACCCAAAACTCGCACGGTTTTGGAGTGGGGCTGAAGCGAGCCAAGCTGAGCCGAGTGGGGCTAGGGGCGTGAGGAGACACTCCCCTGTGCACTGATTGGTGAGGAGGAGTGTCCTCACACACCCACACACGCCCTGCGAGCACGCTGGGATCTGTAAACACCGTAAACCCGGAAGAAGAATAATTACGAATTACGAGAATTTCTGAAGCCTTATGCGCCTCGCCTCATCTATACGCTCTTGCCAGTATCTGTTGGCGTTGTCAGTGACAACAAGCCACAGCACCAAGACCAGCAACACTAACGACTCCATGTCCTCCATGTTTATTGTTTACTATCCGGGTCGTGAGACTACCGCTTAAAAGGTCACTGATGTCACTGTTTGCGCCACCTAACGACATCACATGACGTCCACCCACTTTCGCTAACTCCACCCAATGTGTCCACCCACTTCCAGCCAGCACGGTTCAGCGCGGTTGTAGTCGAAATGCAACTCCAACAGCCCCACTCAGCTTGACTCAGCCCAACTCAGCACCGCATGGCTCAGCCCAACTCAGCCGCGTTGGTAGTGGAAAAGCGGCATATGTGAAGGGTGTAGGCGGATCACTGCCCTGAAAAAAAAAAATGTTACATGTCAACTCGTTATTACTTAAGAAAAGAATTAACCGTGTTACTTGAAAAAGAAAAAGAAAAAATGGCTCACGTCACTTTTTAAAAACCCGTATTTACTTACCATTACTTGAATCGATTGCACTTATGGCTGCTACTTGAATCCTTGGAATATAGTAAAACTTGAATCCTTAAAATGAATTCTCCAACTTGTTTTGTAAACCCTTTATTTCTTAACTATTACTTGAATTGATTGCACTTCTGTTTGCTGGCACTGCTTTTAAACTTGAAATATGCTTGAAATCCTAGGCTATGCTTTTAAATACCCTACTTAAATCCTTAAAATGAGTCATTTAACTCATGTCTTGTGTGATCTGATCTTCAATGGTGAAATAAACCGGTTGTGATATGAGTACAGTCTGTTATTTTAGAAGATAATTTTATTATATAATTTAATATATAGCCTAATAAAAAATAATATTTTATAACATATCACGACATATTACTGTCTGTAACTGTTTGTCACTAAAGCATTTTCTAAGATCATAATGTCTGATATTATTTTATTTTATTTTTTTTGCCAAGCGGGGCCACTGCCGGGTCGGTCAACACGTGGTAGGTCTATTGTTCAAATGCGTTCTACGGTCTATGGGGCTGCGTTGTGGGTGCAAGTGCCAGGACTGTTTTATTTATTTACTTTCTTTATAATCTTAGTCAGATACACAAGCAAGATTAAGTCTTTACTCTGCTGTGTTTTATTATGGCCATCAATATATTGTAACCTGTGTTTGATTTGTTAATTGTTGATCCAGTTGTTGTCTTAACGCAGGGGTCTGCAATGGCTCGGGAGCCAGATGTGGCTCTTTTGGTGACTGCATCTGGCTCGCAGCTTAATCAGCTCACACTGAGATCAAGAAGTACACCTCCATTTAATGAAAAAGTCAGTTAGCTGTCCGCAAAGCAAAGCCTTTTGACAAAGAACATGGCAAAAAGGGAAAAAAGGTGACTGGTAGGTTACCATACATTTTAACAGGAATGGACAGAGGAATTCACCTTTGTGGGGTGAGAGGGTCCTGCTTTGTGTCCAACAGGCCTATACAATGACAAGATTGCATCGATAAAACAATGAAAAAAGCGGCACTTCGAAACACGCCAAGCTACGTTTGCGTCAAAATATTCAGCGGGGGACAGGAGGAAGACGGCATGTCAAGAGCCTCTTCATTATGAAAAAGAATATATTACACTCAAATTGTTGGTCATATGTAAAAATACATTTTAGTTGTATTCAGCGTCACTTTTTATATATGGCTCTCACGAAAATGTATTTGAAAATATTTGGCATTCCGGGACCTCCCACTTCACAAATTAAGCACTGGTCCTCCAGCTATTCCTTTTTTGTACCTTTAACTTTTCCAGCCTCTTATTGCCCCTGTCACAACTTTTTTGAGATGTGTTGCTGTCATGAAATTTCAAATGAGCCAATATTTGGCATGAAATTTCAAAATGTCTCATTTTTGACATTTGATATGTTGTCTATGTTCTATTGTGAATACAATATCAGTTTTTGAGATTTGTAAATTATTGCATTCCATTTTTATTTACAATTTGTACTTTGTCCCAAATTTTTTGATATCGGGGTTGTACAACATACTTCTTTAATAGAAAAAAAACACATGAATGTGGTGCACAAGTTTTAATTTTTGTGGGTTTTCTGACAATAATACAAGGTCAAAAATATACATACAGAACACCTAATTGTCAGTGACAGCGTAAGCTCATGGCAGCCTTCAAACATGGCTGCCACGGACTACGACTCCCAAGCGCCACAGCGCCCTCCCTCTTCTAAGTTCTGATTGGGAGTACACTTGTAATCACTCTCCCTATATAAGCATGTCAAACACTCCAGCCCATTGCGAAGTATCGGTCTGTGTTCTCATACCTGGTCATACAGAGCCTTTCTATTTCTTTGGCCTGACTTTAGTTTATTCTGACTCCTGCTATGTATTTACCAACTTTGAGACTCTGGGTTTTCCTCCGACACTCTGATTGCACATCGACTGACCTTTGGCATGATCTGACCTCGAGTCTTGTCTCAAAACTTGGCTTTGTTCACCAGTCTGCGACGTACCTGCTCTGCCCTGCAATTGTGTCCATAAGTGCCTGCACGCTGACACTAATATCTGCTTAAATGTCCCTTAGAAAGCTTTACCTTGATTATATGCTTTTGGTAGCCATAATCTGGTTGGATATTTAACCACTTTTCTTGGCAGAATTGGTAGAGTTCAATTAAATTAGTGTATTTTATAGCATGGACCCAACTTTTAAGCACAGTCACCTATTTTCAATAGGATTTGATGTCAGGCCTGCTTTATCCATCCCACAACCAGCTTTGATGTGTGGTTGGGGTCACTGTCTTGCTGAAACACCCAATTGTGTCCAAGTTTTTGATGATTTAAGGTGATGCTGAAGAATTCTGAGGTAGTCTTCCTTCATTACTCCATCCACTTTGTGCCATGCACCAGTTCCACTGGCAACAGAACAGCCCCAGAGCATGATGATACCACTATGCTGAGCAGTTCAAACAGTGATTTTTCTGTACCTCTGGTCATTGTGACCAAATAACTACATTTTTGTCCTGTCTGATCATAAAACTTTCCTCCTGAATGCTTTTTCTTTGTCCATGTGGTGTGCTGCAAACCTTATTCAAGCTTAAAAGTATAAATTTTGGAGCACGGGCTTCTTTCTCGGATGGCAGCCTCTCAGACCATGGTTTTCACGGGCCAAATGACTATACAGTAGGCGCTAACTAGACCCAAAAACAGACTCCCGTGCATGGGAGTGAAGTAGAAAATGTCTTTAATCCTTGAAGTGTGAGGTACAGGAAGAGAAGAGCAGCAGCCAGGGAAAAATCCAGAATGGAAAATTAGGGAAACGGGAGCTAGCACAAAACAGGAAGAATTAGAAGTGCCAGACGAGAGCAGAAGCAGGGAAAAAAAGTCACTGAATCCTGAATGCAACCCCGTAGCAGGGAAAAAGGAGCATTCAGTCCCAAAAAACAAAAAAAGGAAAAGTAATCCAAAAAGGGGGAGCGGAGTAATCCCAAAGCACACAGCAAAGTAGTAAAGTAACAAAGTCCGAAGCAAAACTGGGGGGGGGGGGGACAGGCAAAAAAAAACATAGTGCGAGGCAAAGACAATCCTGCACTGACAGAATCCCTGAGTGGTATAATATAGAGCCATAGATGAGCTGATGAAAGACAGGTGTGCTGGGGAGGCTCAGAGATAACCAGGGAGTGAAGTAAAAGACTGGATCAGGACCTACCGGTAGATGTTCCTGGCTGGCTCAAGACAGTGGTGATGTAGAACTCACTTGAATGTAGACTGTAGTGTTCCAGAATTTTCCAGTCCATGGTAGGCATATGCCTTGGTGGTTTTCTGGGTTGTTCCTAACCATCTGAACCAATTTCCTCTCAGTTGAGGGTGATGGTTTGAGTCATTTTTCCAGCAAAGTGGCTTCACCTTCCAATAACTTGTATTTACATCAAATAGTTTGAATGGATGATCTTGGAATGTGCAGAGCCAGAAATGACTCCAAAAGACATTTCTGAGTTGTGTAAATCTGTCATCCTCATTCTCAGATCTGCAGTGAGCTCCTTGGACTTTCCCATTGTATTGTGTGTTTGTCAATTCAGTGAATGCTGTCAAACAAACCCTTTTTATGTTGTGCACAGAGAAGCTCTCAGCAGCAGTCATCATCACTAACAGAAAGTTAAGAGCCTTGGCAAGTTAAGATATTTTGCAACTTTCAGCACCACTGGGTTAATAATCTAAGTATGTGTATTGCACCCAAAAAGTGTGTGACCACATTTATGTTAATTTAATAAGCAATGTCATCATTGCTGCTATATTTCTGTTTTTACAGGTCAATAACTGGTAAAAATGAATGATTTCAAGTCGTCAATGCTTACTCTTACCTGAATAGGTGTTATCAGAAAGCTGTGATATCGTTTGAGTGTTTCTGTGAATGTTTTGGAAACTTTGGGAAACCTGCCACTACCGCAGATGGCAGACACACACACACACACCGTGTCGTGGGTGTGTCGGGTTCTTGTTCTTACTTTGTCCAGCAGGCAGGTGCGCTTTGCACAGAGGGTCATTTAGGCCCACTTTACATGGGGACGGTCTGAAACAAAAACGCAAAAGTCCGTTTTCGTTCTCACTTTTTTCCGTGTCTACACGACCGTTTTCAAGGAGGAAATACGGTGACGCATAAATATGTGGAATTCAATTGGATGTGCATGCCAGGCGGCTAGGTGGTGCTGTGAAAGACCTCCGCTATGTCTGCATGCATGCGCAACGTCTTCCGTCTTGTCTGATCTGCACATCTGCGCCGCAAAAACTTTGACTACTCTGGCTATGGTAAGTAAGAAAGTAAGTAAAAAAGTAAGAGCATACTATACCCGCCTCTGTTCATTAACGGTATATGTGCAGATTCGGTATAGATGTTCGAAGGACTCCTGGACGTTTATTAAAGCTGCCAGAGCAGCTTGAAGGTCCGTTGGATCGATGTAATCAGACATGCTCTTACTTTTTTACTTACTTTCTTACTTCCCGGGCTGGCGTGTACAGTATATGACATATGTATGACGTAAACGCGTACCCGACGTGAGCAGATCCGAGCAGAGTTTCGCGTATTGGGTAGTTTAGACGGATATGCAACGGGGGCTGTTTTTAACTTATCCACTTTGGAAGGCGTTTTCAATTTTTTCCGTTTTTCAGCCTCGGAAACGCCGTCCCCGTGTAGACGAAAGGCACTTACGATAAAATATTTAGTCGTTTTTACCCGACAGCATCCTCGTGTAAACGGGCCCTTAGGCACTCACGTTTTTTCGCACTTGTAATCGGTAACAGGCCCGCCAACAGGGGGGGACAAACAGGTATGTTGTCCCGGGCCCAGGAATGGGGGGGAGGAATGGGGGGCCCCCCAGAACTGGGCTCTCATGAAGTTGCAATTAAATTATTTTATTTCATTTCAAAATGTGTTGATTTGGGGGAGAAATGTGCTATATTTGCATTCAATAAATGATTTCTAGATCTTTTGCCTTTATTGTCTTTGAAAAAGGCGTCAAGAACCCCCTACCACCCCTAATGCAAAAATGGTTTGGTCTGACTCTTTGATTAGGCCCCGGTCACACCGCCCGAACTTTGCTGGAGTGTTCCTTGAACGGTAGGGAGGGGGGGCCGAATTTCGACAACGCTCGTCACCGCCCACAAAATGGGAAAAAAATCGAAAACACGGGCGTTGGCTTAGCGGTGCACCGCTGAAGCCGGCGTTGCTTCAGCGTTGGTTTAGCGGTAGCGAGCGTTGGTATAGCGGCGTTCTGCGCATGCGGGCTTTGGCTCGGCGGGGGTATAAAGTTGGTTTAGTACCAATCATAGCAAGTCTCTCAGCATCCATGGTGATACAGTTTTACTGTAATTTTGAGCAAATTTGATATAGATGAGGTCTGAACTCAACGGCAGCTCGATTCCAAATGAGCTCCTGGTCCATTTCTCCCCGTATTTATAGCCAAATTCTGGTCCCGCTCCGACACCTCTATACCAACGCCAAACCAAAGTTCATCGCCGCCATGGATAGCTGCTTCAACGCCCGACACCGTTCCAGCAACCCCATGTCCGCTCGTAAAATGCTTACAACCGCTCCACTGAAGTTTGTGCAACGTTTAATCGCCGCCCGGGCAACGCTGGCGAAGCAGCGGTGGTCCAGCGTTCAAGATTTCTGCGTTGGCCTAGCGGACCCAAGCGTCCACGAACTTGCGTCTAGTGGTGCCAAACTTTGACTGGGCGTTGGTGGAGCGGGGGTGAACTTTGCCGGGGCGGAAAATTGCCCCCTCCTCACCGCTCGCAATATTTTGTGCAGCTCAAAACTTTCGGAGCGGTAGGAGGGCCCCTCGAGAAACATCAGCGGTGGCCGAGCGTATACGGCGTTGCTTTAACGGGGGCCAACTTTTGTTAAACGGTGGTGAACGGTTACGAGCGGTGATGAATTTTTTTCACCGCTCCAGGAACGCTCCAGCAAAGTTCGGGCGGTGTGACCGGGGCCTTAAGGGGGAAAAAACGATATCGTTCGATCATAGCGCTTCGACAATCAGCGTGCGTGCCATTTGCCAACATGCACAAGTCAGGAGCACAGAAAAGAAAAGAGAAAAAGAGAGGAAGAAACCAAGGGACTCAGGGGCTCACTGCATAAATATTTTAAAAAAGATTGGGATGATGCAGCAGGTACTAGCAAAGGCAGTGGGGCAGCTGAGCCAGGTAAGACACAGCCAACTTTTTCCAGCCCTGTAAAGTAACCCCAACCAAGGCACGCGCGGCACGCAATTCATGTTACAAACGAGGGGAGAGCAAGTCTAGAGCCTCCTATTTTCCGTTTCAAAAAACATTAAATTCCGTTTCAGAGAATGGCTTATTCCGTTTCAAACAATTTGTTTCAGTTATATGCTCAAATGACAACTAAATTGGCATTTTTAGATTTTCAACATATAAAATTTACACAGGGTGGCACGGTGGTGTAGTGGTTAGCGCTGTCGCCTCACAGCAAGAAGGTCCTGGGTTCGAGCCCCGGGGCCGGCGAGGGCCTTTCTGTGCGGAGTTTGCATGTTCTCCCCGTGTCCGTGTGGGTTTCCTCCGGGTGCTCCGGTTTCCCCCACAGTCCAAAGACATGCAGGTTAGGTTAACTGGTGACTCTAAATTGACCGTAGGTGTGAATGTGAGTGTGAATGGTTGTCTGTGTCTATGTGTCAGCCCTGTGATGACCTGGCGACTTGTCCAGGGTGTACCCCGCCTTTCGCCCGTAGTCAGCTGGGATAGGCTCCAGCTTGCCTGCGACCCTGTAGAAGGAGAAAGCGGCTAGAGATAATGAGATGAGATGAGATGAGATTTTCAACATATAAAATTTACACAGGGCGGCACGGTGGTGTAGTGGTTAGCGCTGTCGCCTCACAGCAAGAAGGTCCTGGGTTTGAGCCCCGGGGCCGGCGAGGGCCTTTCTGTGCGGAGTTTGCATGTTCTCCCCGTGTCCGCGTGGGTTTCCTCCGGGTGCTCTGGTTTCCCCCACAGTCCAAAGACATGCAGGTTAGGTTAACTGGTGACTCTAAATTGACCGTAGGTGTGAATGTGAGTGTGAATGGTTGTCTGTGTCTATGTGTCAGCCCTGTGATGACCTGGCGACTTGTCCAGGGTGTACCCCGCCTTTCGCCCGTAGTCAGCTGGGACAGGCTCCAGCTTGCCTGCGACCCTGTAGAACAGGATAAAGCGGCTAGAGATAATGAGATGAGATGAGATGAGAAAATTTACACACAGCTGAGTGTTGTGGATTATAGCCTTAGTAAAGTATTACACACGTCAAATAGAAATGTATTATTATTATCCTCCTCCTCCTCCTCCTTCACATTATAATGAATCAGAGAGAAATTGATTCGTTGGTTCGTTTGCTGCTCGGTTTGGTTTCACACTGCATGAATTTAAAAACGAGGAAAAAGGAGGGTAAGGAGGGGGAAATTAAATAAATAACAAACCCATTGCCCGAGGGATGTGTACGACTGAAAACATACTCGTAAAATCATTCGTTTGTCTGAAATACGCAGACAGAGAAAAAGGTTTTAAAAAAACAACAACCCAACACCCTTCGCAGGTGCACGGACAAATCACACAACTCCCCCGAGCATGGAGAACACAGACCTGGCGCTTAGCAAGTGATTAGGTAATTATATAAATAACTAGTTTCACACATCGTTCATTTCCTTTTTTGTTCAGTGGTCCAAATATCCAGAACACACGGCATTTCTGTAGCATGACCGCTCAGTGTAGTGGCTTCCATCCACCAAACCGAAACCCACAGCACGCTCGAGTCGCTTCCTGCACGCGAGTCGATTCAGAGTCGAATCAGTTGGTCACTGCGAGGGAATCCCACTGGAGGTCGTTCAGAAGATCTCATCTCATCTCATTATCTCTAGCCGCTTTATCCTTCTACAGGGTCGCAGGCAAGCTGGAGCCTATCCCAGCTGACTACGGGCGAAAGGCGGGGTACACCCTGGACAAGTCGCCAGGTCATCACAGGGCTGACACATAGACACAGACAACCATTCACACTCACATTCACACCTACGGTCAATTTAGAGTCACCAGTTAACCTAACCTGCATGTCTTTGGACTGTGGGGGAAACCGGAGCACCCGGAGGAAACCCACGCGGACACGGGGAGAACATGCAAACTCCACACAGAAAGGCCCTCGCCGGCCCCGGGGCTCGAACCCAGGACCTTCTTGCTGTGAGGCAACAGCGCTAACCACTACACCACCGTGCCGCCCCGTTCAGAAGAGACCAATGCAGTCGTGTCATGTTCTCACCTGGACAATCAATCAGTCACACCAAAGGACTAATTGATGGATTTTAATTCCGAAAAAAGTTTTGAAAAGGTCAGAATGTGTAGATTCCGTTTCTGAGCACTAATTCCGTTTCTGACCCCAATTTCCGCGATTTCCGTCCGTTTTCCGCGATCGCGGAAAATCGGAGGCTCTAGCTACAAGTCGCACTGAACACCATATCAAACGCACAGGGCATTGAATCATTTCATAACCACAACGGCTTAATAACATTGTGTTTCATATATGTGTCAGAAAACAGAATCCAGGGACACATTAACTTTTTGCTTTAAATGAGAAGCATTACCGTATGTTTGGATAAAGGAAAACAGTGCATTCCAGCATAAGGACCTTATCCCATACCTGTCAACTTTGAGGTTTGAAAAAAAGGGATATTTCCCAGATTTTAACTCAAAATAAGGGAAAATTTCGGAAAGTCGAACTTTCCGAAAATTTCAGAAAGTCGGTAATCGAACTGACTTTTCTTCACAAAATTAAATTCGTCCTGCCATTTGGGCAAGTAGCGGCAATACACCTTTTTTGGTTTTGCCTCGCTCCTTTCTTTATTCATGTCTCTAGTCTTGCCGTCGACTGAAACTCGCTCCCTGAGGAAAGAATTACGACCATCTTTTAGTTTTGTGAGAAGTTCCGAGCAGTGACCTTGGTCAGACCATAGATTTACATAGAAGACTAGATGCCTCGTCCCCATTGCCCGTCAACGAAGTCGAATGTCCGCACATGGCGGCCATCTTACCTCAGACAGCTGGCTTACCCATTACATTGTGTTGGTAGCGATATGTACTTTTCAGATGACCGTAACGTCCTCAAATTTCAATGGATATTCAAAT
This sequence comes from Neoarius graeffei, assembly GCF_027579695.1. Classification (NCBI taxonomy): domain Eukaryota; kingdom Metazoa; phylum Chordata; class Actinopteri; order Siluriformes; family Ariidae; genus Neoarius; species Neoarius graeffei. The sequence continues at coordinate 39,868,877 of NC_083571.1, forward strand.
GGTTTGGTTTGTTATATAAAACAAACAAACGGAAGTATGTATTTATGATATTAATGATGAATAATCATTTTATGTTTTAAAAAAAATACGCATAGCTTGGCAAAAATATTTCAGTATACTACAGACTGTAAGACAGGATGCATGCTGAAATTCCTATGCTGTGAGAAGCCTAACACTGCATACTTACGGATAACTACGGCCTTAGGAAAAATAATCATACAATTTATTTCCAATTTTTAGTGAAAATATTTTTACATGTGATAGGGCCGTAGGGGAAGCTAAAGTTAAATAAACAGCTTACTCACTTCTGAAACTTCAGAAATACTTCATCCACCTCAAAAACCGAATGCACTCACATCATAGCATAATAACAAATGTAAACTCACATCATAGCATAATAACAAATGCACTGCCAGAGTAAGTAATAGTATAAAACAGTGACAGTGACTCACGGTAGTTTGTGACAAAAAAAAGCACTTAATTAATCACATGTAGTTATACTTCCAAGGATAAAAAGATATCTTTACATTTACAAAAAGAACATTCAAAGCTGATTATCATGTCAAAGTCAATATATGTTAGCACAGAAGATTGAAATTTCATTTGACTAGGCTCCAATGTGCAGTTAAAATAAAACTAAACATACTGATATAAACATCTACAATTAAAACAGACACACACATCAGCTTGTCATCAAAGTCAGTACTTTGATTTCCTGTAAATCATAATGTGAGTGCTGGGCTGTGCTTGCGTAAGTCTTCATACCCATAGGATGTCTATGTTCATACCCCTTGTCTGTGGTAAGATGGCCGCTCAGTGCGGACGTTCTGGAATACGCGGTGAGGAATCTAGTCTTCTATGTAAATCTATGGGTCAGACTAGCGCTATGGTTCTGACAGTCTTCTTCACAGACATGCAATTAAAATCAATGTGTAATTACTAGACTGCCACCTGCTGTACTGGAGACGGCGGGGATGTGAATTCATGGCCCGACTTCCTGCTGTAAACTCCTGTCAGAGGCGCGTCATGAATTCTGGACCTACTGACTTTTATATAATGTGAAAATACGGGATATTTTCAGGAAAATAAAAAAATGGGAAGACAGCAGGAAATAAGTCAAAATAAGGGATTTCCCGGGAAAAACGGGAGGGTTGACAGGTATGCCTTATCCCATCTGTGAAACATGGTGGTGGTAGTATCATGGTTTGGGCCTGTTTTGCTGCATCTGGGCCAGGATGGCTTGCTATCATTGATGGAACAATGAATTGTGAATTATACCAGTAAATTCTAAAGGAAACTGTCAGGACATCTGTCCATGAACTGAATCTCAAGAGAAGGTGGGTCATGCAGCAAGACAACGACCCTAAGCACACAAGTCATTCTACCAAAGAGTGATTAAAGATGAATAAAGTTAATGTTTTGGAATGGCCAAGTCAAAGTCCTGACCTTAATCCAATCGAAATGTTGTGGAAGGACCTGAAGCGAGCAGTTCATGTGAGGAAACCCACCAACATCCCAGAGTTGAAGCTGTTTTGTACGGAGGAATGGGCTAAAATTCCTCCAAGCCGGTGTGCAGGACTGATCAACAGTTACCGGAAACATTTAGTTGCAGTTATTGCTGCACAAGGCGGTCACACCAGATACTGAAAGCAAAGGTTCACATACTTTTGCCACTCACAGATATGTAATATTGGATCATTTTCCTCAATAAATAAATGACCAAGTATAATATTTTTGTCTCATTTGTTTAACTGTGTTCTCTTTATCTAATTTTAGGACTTGTGTAAAAATCTGATGATGTTTTAGGTCATATTTATGCAGAAATATAGAAAATTCTAAAGGGTTCACAAACTTTCAAGCACCACTGTAAGCATTAACAATAAATCTAATATGGTAATGTTTATGATCAAAGTGATTCATATTGGTAGCGGTCTGAGTGAATGACCTTGACATCTGTGACATCACAGCAGGAAGTCTATCGATCTCATCACCATTTCCACTATACTAAAACACAGAGCTGACTGCAACTCCGATCCTCCATTTTGAGCTCATTTATCGATATGCTACATAGATGTGTTGCTGGTGGGTGCAGCAACATGACAGAAGGTAGATTTGCATTGCATTCATGGCCCAAGAATGTTCAAACTGCAAAGATTTGGATGCATTTTGTGAGAAGTTCACAGGCACATTGGGCGCCTATGAAGTGGTCTCTCCTCTGCTCTGTACATTTTACTGAAGACTCGTACGAGACCTCTGATCTGTTGAGGATCATTGGCTATAAGCCTGTTTTGAAAGAGGGTGCAGTACCAACAATTAAATAAAACTACAAGAAAAGGAAAGTAAGTTCAGTTGCACCAGTTCTCCCAGAGTGTGAGCCAAGGGCTGCTGGTAAAACCCGGGACGGAACAGGACATATTATTGCTCGGGCAGTGACCTCCTCGCAGTTGTTGCTAAAACCAGTGACATCCCATCCTGTCCCATCCTGTCCCATGTTTTAGTAATTGCCTGAGTTGAGGAGTAATGGCGGAGTGCTCAGTATGGAGAAAATGGACCAGCTGTCTGATTTCTCCACTGGATATGCTTGCCACAGCAGCAATATCTCGCCCTTACGTGGAAGAAACAAATGAATGGAGAACTGAACGAACAACTGAAAGTCAGATTGTTTCAAAACAATCGGCCACAAGATCGGCCTTCAATAAGTGAGAACACAGACAGGTAAGCTGCAATTCTCATGTGTTTACCTGCATTTAGATACATATATACATACATGTAACTTGTATTGTGTGTTTAAGTTACTGGTATAAAATTATTTAATTTGCTTCAGAATGTGATTGTCTCAGTTCATCTGATTATTTAATTAGCCTTTTACATTTTATCAATGAGAATGCATGCATGTACATGTATGCTGCACAAGTTATAACACTTATCCTGTTTTAATGAGAGTCAACCCACAATCAATGAAGTCAAATCAGTCTTTGTTGAGCAAGTCGGTAACGGTGTTTCTTACTTTCACCATAAATTTTTATTTATATAACTTTGGTCTATAGCTGTCAAAAACCTCGGCCTTAAAACCAGTTACCGCTGTGACGTCACACACTCAGGGCTGGCTGGCTCAGCAAGGCAGCTCGAATGCCAACTTTGCAGTTGATTTTAACTCTCAAAAAAATAAAAATAAAAAAAATAAATATATATATATATATATATTTTTTTTTTTTCTTCCTATTTAGGCAGCATACAAGAGTCAAGAATGGAGATACTATCCACTCAGAAATTTATTTTAAAATAAAGATTCTGCGTACATCCTTTAAGTACAGTAGCAAAGTATTTGTACTTCATTACTTCCCACCTCTGAGATTGAAATGGGGCATGGTCCATGGTGCATTACTGCCATTGACTGGGCTGGAGTGTGGAACAGGAAATTATTATTATTATTATTATTATTATTATTATTATTATTTTGGGGGGACTATATTCTTTTAGCTATTTCTGTTTCTTTTAAATATTTGATAAAGTGATATATCTGACTTGATGCACGCCGCCATTTTGTTTTTCTCTACTCACGGTATATGAGCTGATAACCTAGTAGTAGAGTAGCCAATCAAAATGCACAATTGCTCATATCCAGTGAATGTGGATAGAATAATTAACAGTTATTCCATGAAATTGAGTTGTACATGAGCTGATACCTGACAAGGCACATAGCGCTGAGTTGGCTATAAGCCATGTATGATTAGATTGAGTGGAATAACTGTTTTATTCTATCCACATTCACTGGATTTTGAGAAACAGCATTTTTATTTTCATTTTTTTTGCAAATTCGATAAAGAAAAACTTTGTACAAAACGTCCAACAAAATTGTTTCCGCCTAAATGTAAACAACCTGGCAAAATGATAGTAGCAATTTGTGGAAAATGCTAGAATAATAATTACTGAAAAATTAAAAAGATGCATTTTTACCATCAAATGCTTTCATTCCATATCTTGTTGCTTTTTTGTATTCTTTGGGGTTTTGTTTTCAAGTAGAGTTTTTATTTTGTCCTCAGTTGGTTCAGCAGCACGCGCTGCCATTTTGTTCTTCTTCTTTCTTTTTTTTTTTTTTTGGTGGTTGGCAAACCAACTTAAAGGTGCATTACTGCCACTGACTGGACTGGAGTATGGAACAGGAGATATATATTCTTTTCGCTGCCATTTTGTTTTTCTGGCCTTTGTGTGTATGGCTTTGGCTTTTTGTCCTTTGTGTGTGTGTGTGTGCACACGCGCACACACGCACACTCTATAGTAAATTGCACAATTATTGGTACCCTTGGTAATGGCCTTTTTATTGAAGTGCTGGGGTGAAGTTAGAGCATTTCTGCCAGAGAAAACCGCTATGTGAACACATGCTCAAAGTGCTCCCCACCCCCTTGCCAGTGCTTTATGTCAATGAAAGACACTGGAAACAAACCCTTATGCAAATCTCCAGCTGTGATCCTTGGAGATATTTACTCTAATCACTCTCCTTATTGTCCATGGACGGAATTTTTTTGTCTGATTTATAAAGATCAACACTGTCTCCTTTCATTTGTGTATTTTCTTATTTGTGTATTTTCTCTTTTCTGTCAGATCTTCCCCATACTGGTGAACAGCTAAGGGAATCCAGACTCACTGTAAAGCAGAAAGTCATAGATGACTGCCGAAACACTCAGGTGAACTTAAAAAAAAAGAAAAAAGAAAGAAAAATGAAATGGGAACATGCACCAGTTACAATAATTTACATGGGTGTGAAACATGGTTTTGTTATTTAAAAATTTTTTTTGAATAAATTTACTCAAACTAGAGGTCAAGTTCTCCCATATTCTTCAGTGTGAGATTAAGCTAATTAACCACAAACATTTTTCATAAGTCAATGTTGTTTCAAATAATACACAAACACTGAAAAACTGTATGAATGTGTATTCCTTTACAACCTTCAAAGTCAAGCTTGTATAATTCCTATGTAAAACAAACAGAAGTACCATGAAAAGCCAGAACTGTATGTTTTTATATCTTCCTTATAAGTCCTAAACCCTGCAGCAGAGAGACAGAGAGAGAGGAAAAACTCTGTGCAGTTTAAAACAGATATTTACACAAATTTATACAAGGAATTATGTAGCACCTTATTTTCTTTCAAAATTGCCCCTCTGCTTTTATGTCAAAAACAGTTTCTATAAATCTCTATTGACATTAAATGAAATAGCATTCAGATGGAAAGACAACCCTCATAGTATACCACCTTGTTTTAACTGATAATTCAATTTGCCAGTGTTAAATAGCATAGCTTTAGAAGCATTATTTATAACTATCATAGGTTCTCATCAAGAAGGACTAATGGGGTCCAGTGACTATGTTGCCTAATCATATAAGTGATTTTTTCTTTTCCATAAAAAAGCCATTTTACAACAAAAATCACAAAATAAAATACTGATATGCATTCAAATTGTGATCAAATTCAATTTACCTTGGATGGCTTCGCATTATACAGACTCGCCTTTGGTCAGTTTTGTTACACAATGCTGAATTCGTTTCCATTTAAAGCTTTCTCAGTACTTCCTTAATAGGATGGATTCAGGAAGTCCTTTGTGTACACTCATGTTATCTCACAAAATTGGCTCAACTGCTTGAGCCTCTCATGGACCAATACGCAAATTAATAAAGACTATTGTTGTTAACAGAAACTTTTAGATACTGAACTTATGTGCGAAGCTAGCTGGCTACGTAATGTTGCTAACGTTGATGTTGTGGTTGTTATGGTATATTACGACACATTTAGCTGCTGTTAAATCATTTAGTTGTACAGGAGCAACATGCATTCTCAGTAGATAAAATACAAAAAGTTAATAGTTGAACTGATCAAGCTGTCAACAAGTCTCTGATTTTGGTGAGCAAATACATTCTCCTATGGATTCAGCACAGTTTATTCTGAAGTGTTGATGCAGACACAGTATACTTTGGAGCAAAAAAAAAAGAAAGAAAAGAAAAAAAGATAGTTATATTTGGAGGCTTGTTTTAACCTGAGGTGATGCTTTTAAAAAGACCCTTCTAAACTAACATAAACTGACTCATAAACAGAATAAAACAGCCCAAAGTACTGCCATGGTAAGTCAGCTCTCTAATGGGTTCCATGTTGTTTATTACTACTTCAGATAACAAATAGCTTGCATTTGTTTGCGTTCCTAAAACAGCCTAGCTTACAAAACTAAACAAGGTGAGTCTTTAGAGAGAGAAAGCGAGACCATTTCTGACTGTGAAAGGCATAGCCATCAGAGGGAGTAGGGCATAGACATGCTCATTTCAGAATGGGCCACAGCCAGAGCCAGTCTGAGGTGCAGAAAAGTCACCTGAAAGCCCCATTTGTAATAGACCATATACAGTGGTGCTTGAAAGTTTGTGAACCCTTTAGAATTTTCGATATTTCTGCATAAATATGACCTAAAACATCATCAGATTTTCACACAAGTCCTAAAAGTAGATAAAGAGAACCCACTTAAATGAGACAAAAATATTATACTTGGTCATTTATTTATTGAGGAAAATGAGCCAATATTACATATCTGTGAGTGGCAAAAGTATTTGAACCTTTGCTTTGAGTATCTGGTGTGACCCCCTTGTGCAGCAATAACTGCAACTAAACATTTCCGGTAACTGTTGATCAGTCTTGCACACCAGCTTGGAGGAATTTTAGCCCATTCCTCCGTACAGAACAGCTTCAACTCTGGGATGTTGGTGGGTTTCCTCACATGAACTGCTCGCTTCAGGTCCTTCCACAACATTTCGATTGGATTAAGGTCAGGACTTTGACTTGGCCATTCCAAAACATTAACTTTATTCTTCTTTAACCATTCTTTGGTAGAATGACTTGTGTGCTTAGGGTCATTGTCTTGCTGCATGACCCACCTTCTCTTGAGATTCAGTTCATGGATAGATGTCCTGACATTTTCCTTTAGAATTCACTGGTATAATTCAGAATTCATTGTTCCATTGATGATGGCAAGCAGCCCAGATGCAGCAAAACAGGCCCAAACCATGAAAGTATCACCACCATGTTTCACAGATGGGATAACGTTCTTATGCTGGAATGCAGTGTTTTCCTTTCTCCAAACATAACGCTTCTCATTTAAACCAAAAAGTTCTATTTTGGTCTCATCCGTCCACAAAACATTTTTCCAATAGCCTTCTGGCTTTTCCACGTGATCTTTAGCAAACTGCAGATGAGCAGCAATGTTCTTTTTGGAGAGCAGTGGCTTTCTCCTTGCAACCCTGCCATGCACACCATTGTTGTTCAGTGTTCTCCTGATGGTGGACATGAACATTAGCCAATGTGAGAGAGGCCTTCAGCTGCTTAGAAGTTACCCTGGGGTCCTTTGTGACCTCGCCGACTATTATACGCCTTGCTCTTGGAGTGATCTTTGTTGGTCGACCACTCCTGAGGAGGGTAACAATGGTCTTGAATTTCCTCCATTTGTACACAATCTGTCTGACTGTGGATTGGTGGAGTCCAAACTCTTTAGAGATGGTTTTGTAACCTTTTCCAGCCTGATGAGCATCAGCAACACTTTTTCTGAGGTCCTCAGAAATCTCCTTTGTTCGTGCCATGATACACTTCCACAAACGTGTTGTGAAGATCAGACTTTGATAGATCCCTGTTCTTTAAATAAAACATGGTGCCCACTCACACCTGATTGTCATCCCATTGATTGACAACACCTGACTCTAATTTCACCTTCAAATTAACTGCTAATCCTAGAGGTTCACATGCTTTTGCCACTCACAGATATGTAATATTGGATAATTTTCCTCAATAAATAAATGACCAAGTATAATATTTTTGTCTCATTTGTTTAACTGGGTTCTCTTTATCTACTTTTAGGACTTGCGTGAAATCTGATGATGTTTTAGGTCATATTTATGCAGAAATATAGAAAATTCTAAAGGGTTCACAAACTCTCAAGCACCACTGTATAAATAAAAAAGGTAAATAATAAATTACCAATTTATTATTCAACATAATTTCAATTACTTAAAAATTTATGTTATGGGGCACTTTAATGTAAAAATATATCAAAACTATTTGAAATATGTGTACATTTTTGTTGCTTATTACAGATGTGGTTAGGATCTGCTGTCTGGAACAGAACATATGTACTTCACCATGTTAGTATGACCTTGGGTGCTAATGTGGTGATCTACACACCACAGTCTCTCTCAGTCTTTTATGTCCAGAACAAACTCAGTATCCAGCTGGCCCTTTCAGGTCATAATTTGTGAGGGACTGGGAAGCAGTACCCATGCTCAAGTTGCATGCTGATGGGTCACAGTAACCAGGAGGTCCAGCAGGGCCAGGAGGCCCAGGAACCCCAGGCTGTCCAGGAAGGCCTGGTAAACCACTTCCTCCATCATGACCATCTTGACCATAACCTGGCTTACCAGGCTCACCTGAAAGATTAAAGCAAAAGCATAAACTCAGGAAAAAGTTTTTGGCTGTTAAGTTTCAAGACCAGGGGGCTAATTTATCAAAGTATGCAGAGAACAAGTTTGAAATTTGGGCATAAGCACTGATAGTACAGGCTGGTTTGAGTATTTCTATAACTGCTGATCTGGGGTTTTACACATAACAGTCTCTAGAGTTTACTTAGAATGGTGACGGAAACACCTTGTTGTTGTAGAGGGCAACTATTTGACAATAAACACTCAAGGTGGATTTGGCATAAAAAAGAAGGATGGCTATAATGAAAAGAACCTGATCCCAACTGTAAAATATGGTGGAAGTTCTGTAATGTTTTTGGGGCTGTTTTTCCTGCAAAGGCCCTGGAAACCTTGTTAGGGTTCATGGCATCACGGACTCTATGAAATACCAGGACAATTTTTAATCAAAATCTGGTTGCCTCTGCCATGAAACTAAAATTGGGTTGTCCTTGGATCTTCCAGCAGGAAGATCCCAAGTGTATGCCCAAATCAACACAAAAATAGAAGCTGACCAGAGAATAAAGCTTCTGCCATGGCCATCTCAATTCCCTTACTTGAACCCCAGTGAAAACCTGTGGGGAGAGCTGAAGAGGAGAGTGTACAAGAGAGGGTTTAGGACCCTGGATGATATAGAGAGATTCTGTAAAGATTAATGGTCTCTGATGCCCTGCTAGGTATTCTCCAACCTTATAAAATGTTATAGGAGAAGGCTTAGTGCTCTTTTATTGGCAAAAGGTACAAAGTATTAAATGCAGGTGTGCCAATAATAGTGGCATGTGTGTTTTTGTTGAAAATAATAATTTTTGATGAGGGGTTTGCTTTTCTCTGAATAAATTTATTTCAATTAAAGGTTGGATTTTTCTCATTTTTTAAAGTGTGAGATGAAACTACTTCACCAAAAGGTGGATTTTTTTTCTAACCCTTTGTACTAATCTTTACAAGTAGTACCAATAATTGGGGGGGAAACTGTATCTGATCAGCCAAATATATGGCAGCAGCATAAAGTCATGCAGATACAAGTCAAAAGCTTCAGTTAATGTTCACATCAAATATCAAAATGAATGAAAATGTGATCTCTGTGACTTTTTTTTTTTACCATGCCATGGTTGTTGGAAGCAGATGAGCTGGCTTGAGTGTTTCAGACACTACTGATCTCCTGGAATTTTCACACATAAGAGTCTCTAGAGTTTACACAGAATAGTGTGGAAAACAAATAAATAAACAAACATCCTTTGAGCAGAGGGTCTGCCAGCTGAAACACTTTGTTGAGAGGGATCAGAGGAGAATGATCAGAATAGTTTGAGCTGACAGGAAGTTACTCAGGATAGTAATTCAAATAAGCACTCTTATCTCTCATCACCACATCTGTGCTAATTAGTAAAGCATCTCAGAATGCACATCAAGCCTTGAGGTGGATGGGATACAACAGCAAAAGACCACATCAGGTTCCATTCCTCTCAGCCAAGAACAAGAATCTGAAGCAATCATGGGCACCAACTCACCAAAACTGGACAGGCAGCTTCAATGTTTTGCACATGCTGAAATGCTTTTCTGCTCACCACTGTTGTAAGAAGTGGTTATTTAAGTTAGTATATCCTTTCTGGCAGCTCAAACCAATCTGAAGATTTTCCTCTGACCTCTCTTTTCAACGAGGTGTTTCCACCCACAGAGCTATCACTCACTCAATATTTGTTTTGTGTACCCTTTTGTGTAAACTCTACTGTTGTATGTGAAATTCCCAAAGATCAGCAGTTTATGAAATACTCAAACTAGCCCATCTGGTAACAACATCCATGCCAATGTCAAAGTAACAAAGATCATACTTTTTCTTCATCCTGATGTTGGATGTGAATATTAACTGTAGCTTTTGGCCTGTATCTTCATGATTTTTTGCATTGTTATGCTGCCACATGATTGACTGATTAGAGAACTGCATGAGTGTATAGGTGTTCCAAATAAAATAGATGGTGATTATAGTTTTTCACGGTACAACGGCATCATATTGATGCTGACCTGGCAGGCCAGGTGGTCCTGGCATTCCTTTTGGACCTCGTACTGTTTGCCCTCTATCTCCTCTGTCTCCAATTTCACCTGTAGAATAATCAGAATACATATATAAAGTCTAAATGTATAGTGTTGCCATCTGTAGAATTATTCCAACATCACTAACGTAATGTTGTTAATATTTCCTCCTAGATATGTGCACCTACTAACTAACAGTCAGCTAGTAATGACAATAACAAACTGTATCTAAGAAATAGTTACCCACCTTTAGGCCCTTTGAGGCCCATTGTTCCAGGAGGTCCTTTGAGGCCAGGGAGTCCTCTTGCACCAGCTTGTCCAGGGAAGCCACTGTCTCCTGGGGGACCAGGAGGACCAGGGGGCCCAGGTCTACCAGGCAGACCAATAGATCCAGATTCAGGTCTCCTCAGACTGGCAGCTAGCAAGGCCAGTTGCTCTATAACAAACACCAATTCATAAATTTGCATGAACAGCTCTCTGCCAACATTACAGTTTTACTTGGCAAGTATAAGTACAAAATTGTGAAATCATTCTACCAACTTTTGTTCCCAGAAAAAAATAATTAATAGGATCACTGTGCATTTAACAGAATTATATAATATACCTAATCGCTACCTTATAGGTACACCTAATAGGGCACCTGCCCTACTGCAAATGCCACTATAAATAACCATACTTTTGATATAGGTGCATTATTCAGTATATGGTGTCCTATTATTTATAGAATTAGGTTAGGCATCCATAACACTTTTAACAAATTAAATATAACTGTTTAACATGTAGCTGGATAATGTACTGAGAATGACCTCAATAAAGAGTTTCATGTTTTTAAATTGGAAACAGTGCAGCTAATTACACTTGAAAACCATTAAATTCTGATGGGAAAATGTTTAATTGAATCCATTCAGGAGATATCCATTAGGAAGTAAAAAATAATATTTCTAATATTTCTCCAGCAGAGCTGCTATCTGCTTTCTTGCCTCAAAAGTTCTGCTCAACAAAGCTTGTCTACATAAATGAGAGTTTTTTTTGTTTTAAATGTTCTCCACACTTACCCTGCATTACTCTCATACAAACTTGTTTGATGTGTTGATCACCTGGTCCTTTCCCCTGTAAACAGACACTTGACATTCAATCACACTGTTAGCTTTCGATTTGTCAGATAAAAATAGGTACAGCTCTGATTAACTAGGTATAAAAATAAGCAGATTTACAAAACAAAAGTCACATGCACACATGTACATTCCACTTTTTAAACAAAATATTATGGTTTTAGGGCATTGATAGGGAAAGTGGAGAGGAGAATGTCTCACAAGCCCTGACACAATCAAATACATAATGTACATATACATGGGTACACATACACATTACAATAGTTAAATAAACAATTTCAAAATATGACATTACAAGTGATATTGCACTAAAATAACTACTCCTTGACAATTACACCAAGACAAGTTACATTTAGAACATCCCCTAACTGGGTGGGATGGTGGTTTAGTAGTTAGCACTGTTGCCCCACAACAAGGTGGTTCTGGGTTCAAGCCCAGTGGTCGATGGGGGCCTTTCTATGTGGAGTATGCATGTTCTCTCCATGTCTGCGTGGGTTTCCTCTGGGTACTCTGGTTTTCCCCACAGTCCAAAGACATGCAGGTTAGGTTAATTGGTGGCTCTAAATTGACTGTAGGTGTGAATGGTTGTTTGTCTCTATGTGTCAGTCCTGTGATTAACTGTGAAAAAAAAAACAAAAATGGTGGAAGGTCTGTGATTTTTGGGGCTGTTTTTTCCTCCAAAGGACCTGGAAGCCTTGTTAGTGTCAGGTTCTGTGGAACTTTCAGCCTGCTGTTCATCTACTTGGCCACTAGATGCCACTATTCTGCATTATATTTTCTTTTGTTTTTCTTGGGTTACACTTGTCTTCATGCTATTGGCTAAGCGAATCATTGAGGGCAAGTAGTTGATTGGCTGGCCTATATATATGAGTTTGTTTTCTTTCCACTTTGCTGAGTTCTCCTGTGAGCCACCCTGTGAGTACTTGTCCTGGGTTTTTTTTACTATAGCTGTTTGCTCCACTGTTCTGAACTGCCTTTTGACCACTTCCTCTGTTTTCTAAGAAGAGGATTGTTTTGCTTTTGACTGTCTCGAGTGGATATTATTTTTGAACTTTTGTGCCAAGTACTGTTTTGCCATTTTTGGTTTTTTTTTTTTGTGCATTTTAATGACTGACCTTTTTGGACCTGGAATATACATGCTAAAGATTTATTTTGATTTTTGATCTGGTGCTCTCAGTAAAGACTTCCTTTTTGAAAACGCTAAGTCTCTGCATCTCTGTCCTGAATCTCTGTCTCATTCCGAGGGTGGCCTGAGGTTTAAGATGTTCAATCCCCATCTCAACCAAAACCCTGACTGAAGAACTCAGCCAGCAATGGACGGAGCAGAGGATATACCACTTCCCGAGTCCGATTCTGTGCCAGTGCCTGACCCCTTACCTGCAACTGCCCCGCATACGACCCGGCACGCACCCTCCAGCACCTGGTAGCAGCCGTCACCAGCCGAGAGGAAATCATGCGCCATCATGAAGAGGTTTTAGCCCAGTGGGGGGCGGAAATGGGAAGACAAGCTGGCATGCTGACCAAGATCCACCAGGTCCTCTAACTTCGTCAACCTACACAACCTGCCCCTTCAGCCTCTTCAGCTCCTCCAGCCCCTACAGCCACATCTTCCAACGAGCCAACTGCGTCTCTTCCTGTGCACAGCTGTGAGCCCCGCCTGCCTGCCCCAGAGAGGTACAGTGGAGACCCTAAAGGTTGCAGGGGCTTTCTAACCCAGTGCCATCTGTCCTTCGACCTCCAGCCTGCTGCCTACCCTACCGAGCATTCCCGAGTGGCCTACATCATCACACTCTTGACTGGAAGACCCCTGGCCTGGGCCACAGCCCTCTGAGAGCAACAGCCCTGTTTGCGCTTCCTTCCTGTCCTTCTCCAAGGAGATGTTGAAGGTCTTCTCCCCAGAAGTCAGCGGTCGCACCGCAGCCAACAAACTTCTTCAACTTCGCCAGGGCCGTCAGTCAGCAGTGGACTATGCCATTCAGTTCCGCACCCTAGCAGTGGAAAGCGGCTGGGGGGAGCAGGCCTTGCTCGCTACCCTCTACAGTGGATTGGCTGACCACATCAAGGATGGGCTATCTTCGTGGGAGGAGGCTGAAGACCTCGAGTCGTTGATCTCTCGAGTCATCCGGCTGGACAATCGGCTGCAGGAACGAAACAAAGCCCCGAAAAGCTCCATTTACCAAGCAGTTCCAGTCCGTAGCAGCCCAGCAGTCGACTCCTCCGATGGAAGACCGGAGCCCAGGCAGCTGGGAGGAACTCGACTGTCTCAGGCAGAACGTGATAGGCGAAGGAGGGAGCGTTGCTGCATTTACTGCGGAAAGCCTGGACATTTTCGCAGCACCTGCCCAGAACTCCTGGGAAAAGGCCAAACCCCATCCAGCCCCAGGAGATCTGTGACGGGGGTGACATTGTCTCCTGGTCTGCCGTCCACCGGCTTCTTCGTTCCTGTAATTCTCTCCTGGGATCACCAGCGGCACTCTCTCCGGGCCTTCATTGACTCGTGCTGCTGGCAATTTCATGGACCTCTCTCTAGCACAACGTCTGGGGATTCCAACATCTGGCCTTGACCCCCCTCTGTCAGTGACTGCCTTAGATGGACGACCTTTGGGTGGGGGTCTGGTAGATCGAATGACCTCTACCGTTCATGTACGGATTGACAGTCACCAGGAGGAAATGTCATTCCATGTAATCCAGTCCCCAGAATTTCCCATAATCCTTGGATTCCCCTGGCTGACTCGCCACAACCCTCATCTAGACTGGGGCTCACGCACGATCCTCCAGTGGGGCCCCACCTGCCATGCCAGCTGTCTTGTCTCAAGTGCCTGTCCCGAGTTTCTCAAGCCTCCCGAGTTGTCCCAAGCCCCTCCCGAGTTGTCCCGAGTGCCTCCCGAGTATCATGATTTGAGAGAAGTGTTCTGCAAAGGAAAAGCAGTGACCCTACCACCTCACAGACCCTATGATTGTGCCATTGACCTGCTGCCCGGCACCTGTCCACCTATGGGTCGTATCTTCTCACTCTCTGCGCCAGAACGCCTAGCCATGAAACAGTATATCAAGGAGTCACTGTCCTCAGGCTTCATTCGACCCTCCTCCTCTCCAGCCGGAGCTGGCTTCTTCTTTGTGGGCAAGAAGGATGGAGGCCTGAGGCCTTGCATCGATTACAGAGGGCTCAACAAGATTACTATCCGTAACCGTTACCCCCTGCCACTAATGTCATCAGTTTTCGAACTCCTGCAAAACGCCACCATCTTCACCAAATTGGACCTTCGCAACGCCTACCATCTGGTCCGAATTCGTGAAGGAGATGAGTGGAAGACTGCATTTAACATCCCAACTGGCCACTATGAATACCAGGTCATGCCCTTTGGGCTCACAAACGCCCCTGCTATGTTCCAGGCCCTTATTAACGATGTCCTTCGTGACATGCTGAACAGATTTGTTTTCGTTTATTTAGATGATATTTTGATTTTTTCTAAGACCCCCTCCGAGCACATTCAGCAGGTCCGACAGGTTCTCAGTCGCCTCCTCAAGAACAACCTTTTTGTTAAAACTGAGAAATGTGAATTTCATGTTCCCAAGGTGTCCTTTCTCAGCTATGTCATCTCTGAGGGGAGGATTCTCATGGACCCTAAGAAGGTGAAAGCAGTACAGGATTGGCCGGTTCCCAACACAATCAAGGAGACGCAGAGATTCTTGGGCTTTGCAAATTTCTACCGGAGGTTCATCCGTAACTTCAGCTCCATTGCTGTCCCCATCTCTGCACTCACTCGAAAATGCCACTCCCCCTTCTCATGGACTTCGGAGGCTGGCCAGGCATTCAGGGCCCTCAAACAGCGCTTCACCTCCGTTCCCATCCTCCATCATCCTGACCCCACTCGACCATTCATTGTGGAGGTGGATGCCTCGAATGTAGGGGTTGGAGCAGTCTTATCCCAGAGATCCTCTGACGGCAAGATCCACCCTTGTGCCTTTTTCTCTCGCAAATTGTCTCAGTCAGAGGAGAACTATGACATTGGCAACCGGGAACTCCTGGCAGTTAAGCTGGCACTGGAAGAGTGGAGACAGTGGCTAGAGGGGGCTCATCATCCCTTCCTAGTGTGGACTGACCATAAGAATCTGCAATATATCCAGCAGGCTAAGTGGCTGAACCCTCGCCAGGCAAGATGGACTCTCTTCTTCAACAGATTCGACTTCACGCTTTCCTACAGACCAGGCTCTAAGAACCTCAAACCTGATGCACTTTCACACCAGTTCCAGCCAGGCAGTCTAGAGAGCCCCCCTGAGACAATCATCCCAAGTTCTCGGCTCATTGCACCAGTCCGCTGGGGCATCACATCTATAGTTCAGCAAGCACTGCGCAATGACCCTGGCCCTGATAATGTTCCTGCAGGTCTCTTGTTTGTTCCCAGGTCTGTACGTGGTCAGGTTTTCCAGTGGGGTCACTCCTCCCAACTGGCAGCCCATCCTGGGTCATCTCGAACACTGGAGTTCCTTCAGCGACGCTTCTGGTGGCCAGATATGAAGGAGGATGTGCAGATCTTCGTGGCCAGCTGTCCCAACTGCGTCCAGGGAAAGGATCCACGCCAGAGGGCCCAGGGCCTGCTCCACCCCTTGCCCATTCCTCGCAGACCATGGTCGCACATCTCTCTTGACTTTATCACTGGTCTGCCTACCTCTGAAGGTAACACCACCATTCTCATTATTATTGATAGATTCTCTAAAGCCTGTCACTTCTTGCCTTTGCCCAAATTGCCCTCTGCCTCTGAAACTGCCAGACTAATATGCGACCATGTGTTCCGAGTCTTTGGTCTTCCCCAAGATGTCATTTCAGACTGTGGACCCCAGTTTACCTCCTGCTTCTGGCGAGCCTTCTGCAAGCTAATCGGGGCGACTGCGAGCCTCTCATCTGGCTTCCATCCCCAGTCTAATGGGCAGACAGAGAGACTGAATCAAGACCTTGAAGCCACCTTGAGATGCATGGTCTCGACCAATCCCACCTCCTGGTGCTCCCAACTCCCATGGGCTGAATACACTCACAACACGCTGAAGTGCTCAGCTATAGGTATGTCGCCCTTTGAGTGTCAGTTTGGCTACCAACCGCCTTTGTTCCCTGAACAGGAGGTGGATGCAGGGGTCCCGTCTGCCCAGCAGTTTGTGCGGCGGTGTCGGCGTACGTGGGGTAGAGCCAGACGTGCCTTGCTGAGAGCCTCCCGACAGTACCAGCAGCAGTCCAATCGCCATCGGAGGGGGGGGGGTCACCTTCTGACCTGGCCAGAGGGTCTGGCTCTCGGCTCGGGATCTTCCTCTGAGGGTGGAGAACCGGAAGCTGGCACCGCGGTTCGTTGGTCCCTTCAAGGTGCTCCGCCGGGTCAACCCTGTGGCCTACACTCTACAGCTGCCCCGCTCCATGAGGGTCCACCCGTCCTTCCATGTCTCCCGTCTCCGCCCAGTGGTCACCTCACCACTGTCTCCGGCTCCTCGGCCACCGCCTCCTCCTTGGCTCATCGATGGCCAGGCCACGTACACGGTCAACCGGCTCCTGGATTCCCGCCGTGTCCGTGGGTCTCTTCAGTATCTGGTGGACTGGGAGGGGTATGGGCCGGAGGAGCGCTCCTGGGTGCCGTCCAGAGACATACTTGACCACTCCTTGATTAGAGACTTCCATCGCTCGCATCCTGATCGGCCTGGGATCGTCAGGAGACGATCTTAGGGGGGAGGTTCTGTCAGGTTCTGTGGAACTTTCAGCCTGCTGTTCATCTACTTGGCCACTAGATGCCACTATTCTGCATTATATTTTCTTTTGTTTTTCTTGGGTTACACTTGTCTTCATGCTATTGGCTAAGCGAATCATTGAGGGCAAGTAGTTGATTGGCTGGCCTATATATATGAGTTTGTTTTCTTTCCACTTTGCTGAGTTCTCCTGTGAGCCACCGTGTGAGTACTTGTCCTGGGTTTTTTACTATAGCTGTTTGCTCCACTGTTCTGAACTGCCTTTTGACCACTTCCTCTGTTTTCTAAGAAGAGGATTGTTTTGCTTTTGACTGTCTCGAGTGGATATTATTTTTGAACTTTTGTGCCAAGTACTGTTTTGCCATTTTTGGGTTTTCTCTTTTTTGTGCATTTTAATGACTGACCTTTTTGGACCTGGAATATACATGCTAAAGATTTATTTTGATTTTTGATCTGGTGCTCTCAGTAAAGACTTCCTTTTTGAAAACGCTAAGTCTCTGCATCTCTGTCCTGAATCTCTGTCTCATTCCGAGGGTGGCCTGAGGTTTAAGATGTTCAATCCCCATCTCAACCAAAACCCTGACAGTTAGGGTACATGGCATGATGGACTCCAAGGAAATACCAGGACATTTTAAATCAAAATTGTGCTGCCTCTGCCAGGAAAGTAAAACTAGGTTGTCCTTGGATCTTCCAGCAGGACAATGATCTGAAGCATATGTCCAAATCATCACAAAAATAGTTAGCTGACCATAGAATCAAACTTCTGCCATGGACATCTCAGTCCCCTGACCTGAATCCCATTGAAAATCTGTGGGATGAGCTGAAGAGGAGAGTGCACAAGAGAGGGCCAAGGACCCTGGATGATCTGGAGAGGTTCTGTAAACAGGAATGGTCTCAGATATCCTGCTCTGTATCTCCAAGTTTATAAAATGTCATAGGAGAAGACAGTGATGTTTTACTGGCAAAGAGAGGTTGTACAAAGTTTTGAATGCAGGTGTGCCAATAATAGTGGCACATGTGTTTTTGTTGAAAATAATTATTTTTTTGATGAGGGGTTTGCTTTTCGCTAATAAATTTATTTCAATTAAAGGTTGGATTTTTTTCTCATTTTTTTTCAGTGTGAAATGAAGTTACTTCACCAAAAGGTGGATTTTTTTTCTCATGCTTTTTACTAATCTTTACAAGCGGTGCCAATATTCATGGAGGGCACTGTATACAGCTATTCCTGTGATGTATATTGCCTGCATGTAATGTTCATGCTACAGACTGACAGTGATTTCTGGTTTGCCACAATCAAAAATGTGCTGATCTTATGTGCTTATGTCCTGTTTTTCATCATCTCATCTCATTATCTCTAGCCGCTTTATCCTTCTACAGGGTCGCAGGCAAGCTGGAGCCTATCCCAGCTGACTACGGGCGAAAGGCGGGGTACACCCTGGACAAGTCGCCAGGTCATCACAGGGCTGACACATAGACACAGACAACCATTCACACTCACACCTACGGTCAATTTAGAGTCACCAGTTAACCTAACCTGCATGTCTTTGGACTGTGGGGGAAACCGGAGCACCCGGAGGAAACCCACGCGGACACGGGGAGAACATGCAAACTCCACACAGAAAGGCCCTTGCCAGCCCCGGGGCTCGAACCCAGGACCTTCTTGCTGTGAGGCGACAGCGCTAACCACTACACCACCGTGCCGCCTGTTTTTCATCATGTTACACATATTTTACCTATTGTAAATTACGGCAACACTTTGTATATGTATACTTTTGGCAGGTTTTAAGTCACTGGATTCTCTTTACAATTCTTCTCAATGTAACTTATAAAAACAAACAAACAAAATAATAAAATAAAAATAAATAAACACCAAACTATTAATCTCTGTCCTGCTCCAATAGTTGACTCACTGCTGGGCCCTGAGAACCATGAGGACCTGGAGCTCCTCTGTTTCCTTGTACACCACGGGGTCCAGGACTACCAGGGGGTCCCTCGATGCCAGGCTGCCCACGGGCACCCTCAGGACCTCTGGTTCCTGGTTCTCCTGGATTACCAGTCTGACATTGAAATATAAAAATACTGACATTAGAATGGTAATACAACAAACTGCCCACCCTTTAACAACAATAAAACAATCCTCAGAACAAAAAGTAGTAAATAACTGTCTCAATATAGTTCATTTAATTCTTCATAAAACAATGAGCACTATGGCTCAACATACTAAATTCAAAACTTACTGCTCCCTTTGGTCCAGGCTCTCCAGGCTCCCCCTGAATGGACATGACACAAAGTAGCATAAGCAGTTAAAAAAAAGGTCACTATTTGTATTTTGCAACCTTTCAGAATAAAACATATAACCATTAAGAGTGTAAATACACTTATTCCATGAGTGAAGTTATTCAACTTACAACATTTCCTTTGTCTCCAGGGGTTCCTTCTGCACCTTGCTCTCCCTAGAAAAAAGAAATTTTACCAAAAGGAAAAATAATATATTTCTTTCTGTAATAAATCATTTGGCATGCCAATACGAGTCCATCTCAAACAATTAGAATATCATCAAAAAGCTTGTTTTTTTCCATAGTTTAATTCAAAAAAGGTAAACTTTCATATATTCTATATTCAATACATGTAAAGTGAAATATTTCAAACCTTTTTTTGTTTTAATTTTGATTATTATGGCTTAATAGCTCATGAACATCAGAAATCCAGTGTTTTAATCTATTAGAGTATTTCCTAAGATAAATATAAAAGGATTTACAATACAGAAATGTCCAACTTCTGAAAATTATGTTCATTTATTCACTCAATACTTGGTTGGAGCTCCTTTACCGTGAATTACTGCATCAATATTGCATGGCATGGAGGTGATCAGCCTGTGGCACTGCTGAGGTGTTATTGAAGCCCAAGTTGGTTTGATAGTGGCCTTCAGCTTGTCTGTTTCTCATCTTCCTCTTGACAATACTACATAGATCCTTTATGGGGTTCAGGTCAGGCTAGTTGGCTGGCCAATCAAGCACACTAATATCATGGTCAGCAAACCATTTGGTAGTAGTTTTGGCACTGTGAGCAGGTGCTAAGTTCTGCTGGAAAAGGAAATCGGCATCTCCATAAAGCTTGTCAGCAGATGGAATCATGAAGTGCTCTAAAATCTCCTGGTAGACAGCTGCATTGACTTTGGACTTGATAAAACCCAGTGGACCAACACCACCAGATGACATGGCACCCCAAATCATCACAGACTGCGGAAACTTCACACTGGACTTCAAACGCCTTGGATTCTGTGCCACTCCACTCTTCCTCCAGACTCTAGGACGTTGATTTCCAAATTAAATGCAAAATTTACTTTCATCTGAAAAGAGGACTCTGAACCATGGAGAAACAGTCCAATTCTTTCTCTCTTTAGCCCAGGGAAGATGCTTCTGATGTCTCTGATTCAGGAGTGGCTTGATATTAGGAATCAACTTTTCTTGACAATCCTCTCAAGGATGGGGTCATCCCTGTGGCTTGTGCACCTTTTCTAGTGAGTGTTTTCAGCAATGACCATCTGTGGCTTACCCTCCTTATGGAGGGTATTGATAATCATCTTCTGGACAACTCTCAAGTCAGCAGTCTTCCCCATGATTGTGGTTGCGTGTACTGAACCAAGAGATATATGATATTTATTCTGTTTTACTCAAACTAATATTTTGAGATTTGTTGTTATTGTTGTTTGCTTGTTTTTTTGTGCTGTAGGCCATAATTATCAAAATTAAAATAGAAAAATTCTTGAAACATTTTAGTTTACATGTAATGCATCGAGAATATATTAAATTTTCACTTTCTTAAATAACTGATATTAAATATTGAGCTTTGTCATAGTATTCTAATTGGGTGGCACAGTGGTGCAGTGGTTAGCACTGTTGCCTTACAGCAAGAAGGTTCCGGGTTCAAACCTCACAGTTGACGGGGGTCTTTCTGTGTGGAGTTTGCATGTTCTCCCTGCATACTTAGTGCAAGTCCCTAGACTGGGGAGGGTTGCATCAGGAAGGGCATCCAGTGTAAAACTTATGCCAAATCAAATATGCAGAACAGATCTGCTGTGGCTACCCCTAATGAAAGCAGCCGAAAGAAATAGTCATAATATTCTAATTGTTTGAGATGCACTAGTACATATTGTGTTATATTAGGCTGATGCAGGTTGCTGTGGAAAATTAAATCCATAAATATATCAAAAACCTCACCTGTTCTCCTTTAGAGCCAAATTCACCAGGGTCCCCCTAATATATTGTTGATAAAAAGTAACCAAAAGCTTATTTCCACAAACAGATAAAGAATGAATATCTTAGCTAAATATCAATTAAATACCCATTTATTTATAACTTGGCATTTTTGTCATAATTACATTGTTCAGTGGTGCAATAGAATTTCTTTTATTTATCTTTTTTCAGGCAGGTCAAGCAGACTTGAATTGGGTCACTGCAAAAATTGTTTCTTTGGTGTGTGTGTGTGTGTGTCAGTGATCACATTGATTTGGAACAACTCTCTGCTTTATTAATCACAACAATGGGTGAGCTTAACAACCTAACAAGAGAGTCTCCTCCAGTATGCTGACTGGCCAAGCCACCAAACACACATACAGGTACAGTGGCTTATCATGAACAAACAGGATGATCATTTAGCCTTTAAGGCACTTTAGCTTACACCTACTGTATAAGCAAAATAGCACTAGGCAAATATCAACATTACAGAACATTTTTTTTCTTACCATGTTATTTGACTATTTACAATAAACTTCCAATAATTGTATTCTTGTTCTTTAAACTTAAGACCATTGAACAGCAAATCAAGCTGGACAAACACATCACTTTAACAGGTAGGCCTATTCATAAATCTATCACCATAAGTGCATAAGGGAAAGAACTTAATGCAAATATCCAGCAGATATTATATTCTGACATACTGGTAGCAAAGTAAATAAATTTATTCGTGATAAAATTAGCTCATATGTTTAAAGTCTTGAATTTTCTGTAAAGCTGCTTTGCAACAATGTCTGTTGCTAAAAGTGCTATACAAATAAACTAATTTGACTTGGTAGCTGATTACTCAAACCACATTATACACAAAAAATATATGTAAAGAGGTGGGGGTTTTTTTCCAAGGTTTTGTTTTGTTTTGTTTTGTTTGGCAGTCCATAGGTGGGTTGCATGGGTTTCCGCCGGGTGCTCCGGTTTCCCCCACAATCCAAAGACATGCAGTTAGGTTGACGTGGGGCGGCCTTGGGCTGGGGTGCCCTTGAGCAAGGTACGTACCTGACCCCTAACTGCTCCCTGGGCGCTCTGGTGTGGCTGCCCACTGCTCTGAGTGTGCGTGTGTTCACTGCTTCAGATGGGTTAAATGCAGAGGATGAATTTCACTGTGCTTGAAGTGTGCATGTGACAAATAAAGGTTTCTTCTAAAAGGTTTCTTCTTTCTTCTAGATTTTCCTGCGTATATTTTGGGTTTGGTCTGGAGATGCAGCCTGACCATGTTATGTATCCTGCATTGTTATTCTCAGTGGGGAAGTGTGCTGTTGGCACTGGCCAAAGAGGGGATGTGTGTTATGATTTGTGTGGCATTTGGCTCTGTTGTTCGTGGTGTAGGGGAAACACTGACCATTGTAGAGTACCCAGTGTTCTAGCATTCTAAACCCTGTGTCGAGCTGTGGTGGTAGCAACTCTGCAACAGGAAGGATGTGGCAGTGGTTCCTCCTGTATGTTTTCTCATTGGAGTGGATGATGTAAGAGCATGGCTCCTTGCTCATCTCCTTCACAGTCCCAAATTGGTTGTACCCTTTGGAGGTCTGCATTCAGACCATTTGTCCCTCTGATAAAGGCTGGAGAGAGTGACTCGACTTATCGAAGTGGCATTTTAGATTGAGCCTTTTGTTGAGGAGTTGACTTGCTAAGCACTCTTTGGGGCTGGTTTGGGCTGGTGCTCACAGGAATGGCTGCATGTGTCTGTTGTGACATCAGGCATTCAGTGGGGGAGCCTATTGTGGAATCACAGGGAATGTTTCTGAGGTTCAAGGGATTGAGGACAATGTCAGTTCCATCTTTTTTTAACATCATCTATTAAAAAAATAGATTATGTCAGTTCCATATCTGTGAGATTATTCCATCAGCTGCTTGGCACTGTGGCCTGTTCTCTCTGCAAGCCTGTTTGACTGAGGGAACTCTAGTCTGCTAGTTGCATGAAGGAGATCCCATTTTTTGGCAAAACCTTTGAAATGCTGCTGGTGTGTTGTCTGGCATTGTCAGAGAAAAGGTTCTGCAGTGTACTGTGTACCGTGGACAGCAATGACACACAGCGCATGTGGCAGGGCATCCAAGCCATCATGAACTACAGGACAACACCACCTGACTGTGACAATGATGCCTCCCTTCCAGATGTGCTGAACAGCTTCTACGCATGGTTTGAGGCATAGAAAGGCATGGCAACAAGGAAGACCATCCTTCCTCCCAATGACCAGATGTTTTGTCTGACCACATTCGATGTAAGAAAAACTCTATGCAGAGTCAACCCACAGAAGGCTACTGGACCAGACAACATCCCTGGTAAAGTGCTCAGAGGATGTGCAGAGCAGCTGGTAGATGTTATCACTGACATCTTGAACATCTCCCTGAGCAACACCATCATTCTAAAGTGCTTCAAGACCACTACCATCATCCCTGTGCTGAAGAAGTCTTCAGTGTCCTGCCTCAATAACTACCATCCTGTTGCACTTACCCATACACCCATCATTATGAAATGTTTCATGAGGCTTGTCATGAGGCACATAAAGACTCTGTTGCCTCCCTCCCTGGACCCCCTGCAGTTTGCATATTACCATAACCAGTCAACAGATGATGCCATAGCCACCAACCTTCATCTGGCCCTTAGCCACCTGGACAAAAAGGACACGTACGTTCGAATGATGTTCACAGACTTCAGTTCAGCATTCAACACAATCATTCCTCAGCAGCTTATTGGAAAGCTGAGCTTGCTGGGCCCTTAACACATGGATTTCCTGGATTTCCTGACTGAAAGACCTCAGTCAGTCTGGATTGGGAGCAAAACTTCCAGCACTACCATACTGAGCACTGCCCCCCCCCCCCCCCCCCCCCCCCAGGGCTGTGTGCTCAGTCAATTGCTGTTCACTCTGCAGACTCATGACTGTGCAGCAATTCACAGTTAAAAAAATCACATCATAAAGTTTGCTGATGACACAACTGTGGTGGGTCTCATCAGTAAGAATGATGAATCAGCGTACAGAGAGGAGGTGCAACAGCTATCAGACTGGCGCAGAGTCAACAACCTGTCTCTGAACGTGGACAAAATAAAAGAGATGGTGGTTGACTTGAGAAGAACACGGAGTGCCCACTCTCTGCTGTACATCAATGGCTCACTTGTGGAGAATGTCAAGAGCACCAAATTCCTTGGTGTTCATCTGGCAGAGAACCTCACCTGGTCACTCAACACCAGCTCCATAGCCAAGAAATCCCAGCAGTGTCTCTACTTCCTACGTAGGCTGAGGAACTCATCTTCCCTCACCCATCCCCACAATATTCTATAGAGGGACTACTGAGAGCATTCTGAGCAGCTGCATCATGGTCTGGTTTGGGAATTACACCATCTCAGATTGCAAGACCCTACAGCAGATAGTGAGGACAGCTGAGAAGACCATTGGAGTCTCTCTTCCCTCCATCAAGGACATTTACACCACATACTGCATCCTGAAAGCTACCAGTATTGTGACCAACCCCACACACCCCTCACACAATCTCTTCACCCTCCTGCCATCCTGGAAAAAGGTACTGAAGCATTTGAGCTTTCACAGCCAGGCTTTGTAACAGTTTCTTTCCATATGCCATCAGACTCCTTAACTCTGAGGGACTGGAGTGATACACATAGACTGTTGAACACACCACTCCCACTGCAGATTTTGCACAGCGAACAATAATGCACTATTACTTTTTACAATGTTTACAATGCTCTGCACATACACAATGTTTACATCTTTTTTTTTTACATATATTACGTCAAAACACACACTCAACTTACACATTAACAGTAACAAGTACTGGTTGGCAATGTACTGTCTGTCTGTGCTAGTTGTTGTTTGTGCACTGTCCTTGCTGTCTGCACTACTGTATGTTGTTGTTTGCACTTCATGTTGTTGTGGCAGTGGGGGCATGATCAAGTGTCGGTCTGTGACCGGAGGGCAGAGTCACTACACCTGATGTCAGTTAACATGTGTTTGTGTGTCTTCCCCAGTGACCATGCCCTATATAAGGAGAGAGAGAGCAGAGGAAGAGAGCTCTCTCCCCAACCAGATTACCTGTGTGTGCGTGCGTGTGTGGCTGGGAGAGTGTAAAAATCACTGAAAAGTGACAATAAAGAGGGTTTTTTTTAACTCAGTTCTGGCCTGCCGTCCTTCTGTGCTCCACCCACCCGTCCGAATTTCTACAGTGGTGCCGAAACCCGAGGGTCGGAGCACGGAGAAGAACAGCCCCATGGAGTCCTCCCCCTTCGCGGACCTGGTCCACGCCCTCGCCATGGCCCAGCAGAGCCAGCACCAGGTGCTAGTCGCCCTCCGGAAGGAGCAGGAGCAAAGGTTCGAGGCCCTGGTGCTGGCACAGCAGGAAGATCGTCAGGCATTCCGGCACCTCCTCGTGTCAGCAGGGTCCACCACCTCCACCGCCGCGGGTCCTCCCCACCTCACCCTAACGAAGATGGGCCCACACGACGACCCCGAGGCCTTCGTCGCGTTCTTTGAACAAGCAGCAGAGGCCTCGGGCTGGCCGGTGGAACAGTGCGCGGCACACCTCCTCCCCCTGCTAACGGGCAAGGCACAGCTGGCCACGCTACAGCTCCCCACCAACAGCCAGCTGGTCTACACAGACCTCTGCCGGGCCATCCTCCAGCATGTGGGATGCACCCCAGAACAACACCGACAGTGCTTCTGCATTCTTCGCCTGGAAGAGGTCAGCTGGCCGTTTGTGTTTGGCCAGCAACTCCGGGACGCCTGCCGGCAGTGGCTGAGGGCTGACAACCGCGACGCCGAGGGAATCGTCGATCTGGTGGTACTGGAACAGTTCATCGCCCGACTACCCTAAGGGACCGCAGAGTGGGTCCAGTGCCATCACCCGGTGTTGCTGGATCAGGCCATCAAGTTGGCAGAAGACCATTTGGCGGCTGTTCCAACGGCAGGACAGCAGATCTCCTCTTCTCCCCTCTCCTCTCTCTCTCTCTCTCCCTCTCCCCTTCTGTGTCTCGTCCTCACCCCATTCCCCCACCGCGGAGGCGGGGGCCAGCTCCACCCCAGCCGACCCGCTGCACCCGCGGTGCCCTCCCGTTTCCCACTTCCATGTCTGTCTCTTCCCCCCCCCCTCAGGTGAGTGAGCCCCAGAGTGCTGGTGCAGAGAGAGAGCCCGGGCTGGTTTGCTGGCACTGTGGGGAGCCGGGCCACCTCCAGCAGCAGTGCTCGGCAATGGAGGTGGGTGCGGTGGTCTGGATCCCCGATGCACCAGGAACCGCCCTTGATCAGGCCGGAGCGTATCGCATACCGGTGAGTGCCCAAGGGGATACGTATCAGGCTCTGGTGGACTCTGGCTGTAATCAGACCTCAATCCACCAAAGCCTGGTGCAAGACGAGGCATTGGGGGGAGCACAATTGGTGAAGGTGTTGTGTGTGCACAGGGATGTTCACAACTCCCCTTTAGTGTCGGTCCACATTCTTTTTCGAGGGGAAAAATTTAGTGTAAAGGCAGCGGTTAATCCTCGCCTTACCCACTCGCTAATTTTGGGGACTGATTGGCCGGGATTTCGGGAATTAATGACTCATTTAGTGAAGAGTGGGTCCTGCCGTAGTTCAACAGGGGGAGGTCCTGGTGTGGCATTGGCGGGAGCAGCTGTCACAGAGCCGTCTACGTCATCACCGTGTCAGAGCGAGGAGCCGCAGGCTCCTCCTCCCTCTCTCGGGGAATCCCTCGCGGATTTCCCATTAGAACAGTCGCGGGATGAGACTCTGTGGCATGCATTTGACCAAGTGAGAGTAATCGATGGTCAAATGCTCCAGCCAAACTCCACCCCGTCCTTCCCCTATTTCTCCATTATGAGGGATAGGTTATACTGAGTGACGCAGGACACTCAGACTAAGGAGCCGATTACACAACTTTTGATTCCAAAGAGCCGCCGGTAATTGGTATTCCAGGCAGCTCACTTTAATCCCATGGCTAGACACTTGGGGCAGGATAAGACACTAGCCCGAATAATGGCCCGGTTCTATTGGCCAGGGATTCACGGCGATGTCCATAGGTGGTGTACGGCATGCCGCGAATGCCAGTTAGTAAATCCAGTGGCCATTCCAAAAGCGCCTTTGCGCCCTCTACCTCTACTGTTCGAAAGAATTGGGATGGATCTCGTCGGGCCATTAGATCGGTCAACACAAGGGTATCGCTTTATTTTAGTTCTGGTGGACTATGCAATGCGATACCCGGAAGCAGTGCCTCTTCGCAATATCTCAGCACGCAGTATTGCGGAAGCGCTCTTCCGCGTCATCTCCCGAGTCGGAATCCCCAAAGAGATTCTGACTGATCAAGGCACCTTGTTTATGTCATGCACACTGAGCGAACTGTATGGGTTATTGGGAATTAAGCCGATCCGCACCAGCGTTTATCACCCACAAACGGACAGTTTAGTCGAAAGGTTCAATTGCACACTCAAGAATATAATTAAAAAGTTTGTTCGCGAGGACGCACGCAATTGGGATAAATGGCTCGAACTCCTGTTATTTGCAGTGTGAGAGGTCCCAAAAGCCTCCATGGGGTTCTCCCCATTCGAATTCTTATATGGGCATAAGCCACGCGGCATCCTAGATGTACTGCGGGAAAATTGGGAGGAGGGACCTTCACTGAGCAAAAATGAAATCCAATACGTTATTGACCTGCACACAAAACTCCATACACTCACACACCTAACCCAGGAGAATTTGTGGCAGGCCCAAGAACGGCAAACCCGCCTGTATGACAGGGGTACGTGCCTTCGGGAGTTCGCACCAGGAGATAAAGTACTCGTACTGTTGCCCACGTCGAGCTCCAAATTGGTCGCCAAGTGGCAAGGACCCTTTGAGGTCACACGACGAGTTGGGGACGTTGACTATGAGGTGAGGCGAACGGACAGGGGTGGGGCACTACAGATTTACCACCTCAATCTGCTCAAACTCTGGAACAAGGAGGTCCCCGTGGCATTGGTGTCGTTGGTTCCGGAGAAGGCGGAGCTGGGGCCGGAGGTTCAAAAAGGGACATTGACATCGCTTACCTCTCCGGTCCCCTGTGGAGACCACCTCTCCCCAACCCAACTCACGGAGGTTGCCCAGTTGCAGACCGAATTTTCGGACGTGTTCTCGCCCCTGCCCGGCCACACCCGCCTCATAGAACACCATATTGCGATGCCCCCGGGGGTGGTAGTGTGCAGCCACCCTTACAGGCTACCCGAACACAAGAAAAAAGTGGTTCGGGAAGAACTCGGGGCCATGCTCGAAATGGGCATCGTCGAGGAGTCCCACAGTGACTGGAGCAGCCCGGTGGTCTTGGTTCCCAAGGCCGACGGGTCGGTCCGGTTCTGTGTGGACTATAGAAAAGTCAACGCGGTGTCTAAATTCGAGGCATACCCAATGCCTCATATTGACAAGTTGCTGGATCGACTAGGCATGGCTCGCTTTTATTCGACACTGGATTTAACAAAGGGATATTGGCAGATCCCCTTGACTCCACTATCCTGGGAAAAAATGGCCTTTTCCACACCGTTTGGCTTACACCAATTTGTCACACTTCCTTTTGGGCTGTTTGGGGCACCCACTACGTTCCAGCGGCTTATGGACAGGGTCCTCCGCCCCCATGCCACCTATGCGGCCGCATACTTAGACGATATTATAATTTATAGTAATGACTGGCCATGGCATCTACAACACCTGAGGGCCATTCTTGGGTCGCTGAGGCGAGCAGGTCTCACGGCCAACCCGAAGAAGTGTGGGATTGGGAGGGTGGAAGTACGGTATCTGGGCTTCCACTTGGGCAATGGGCAGGTGCGTCCCCAAATTAATAAGACAGCAGTGATTGCGGCCTGCCCGAGGCCCAAGACCAAGAAGGGGGTGAGACAGTTCCTGGGGCTGGCTGGCTACTATCATAGTTTCATACCTAATTATTCGGACGTCACCAGCCCGCTGACTGATCTCACTAAAAAGGGGGCACCAGATCCGGTCCAGTGGACGGAGCAATGCCAGCGGGCTTTCTCTGAGGTGAAGGCTGCACTGTGTGGGGGGCCACTGTTACACTCCCCTGACTTTTCTCTCCCCATTATGTTGCAGACGGACGCGTCGGACAGAGGGCTGGGGGCTGTTCTGTCCCAGGAAATGGAGGGGGAGGATCGCCCCGTGCTGTACATCAGCAGAAAGCTGTCAGTGTGTGAGGGGCGCTACAGCACAATAGAGAAAGAGTGCTTGGCCATCAAGTGGGCGGTCCTTGCCCTCTGCTACTACCTGCTGGGATGCCCTTTCACCCTCTGTTCGGACCACGTGTCCCTCCAGTGGCTCCACTGCATGAAGGATGCCAACATGCAGATCACCCGTTGGTATCTGGCACTCCAGCCCTTTAACTTCAAGGTGATCCACAGGCCGGGGCGCAGATGATCGTGGCGGACTTCCTCTCCCATGGGGGGGGGGGGAGTCAGCTGCAGGCCGGATGGCTGCCCGACCTGAGTCGGGCAGTGGGGGTATGTGGCAGCAGGGGCGTGGTCAAGCATCAGTCTGTGACCGGAGGGCGGAGTCAGGGAAGGTAAGTGGCAGAATCACTACACCTGATGTCAGTTAACCTGTGTTTGTGTGTCTTCCCCAGTGACCGGGCCCTATATAAGGAGAGAGAGAGATAGCAGAGGAAGAGAGCTCTCTCCCCAACCAGACGACCTGTGCGTGTGCGTGCGTGTGTGGCTGGGAGAGTGTAAAAATCACTGAAAAGTGACAATAAAGAGTTTTTTTGTACTCAGTTCTGGCCTGCCATCCTTCTGTGCTCCACCCATCCGTCCGAATTTCTACAGTTGTATGTAGTTATTGTCTGCAATGTTTGCACTTGTTGCAGTCTTGCACTTTATGTTGTATTTGTAGATTTGTAGTCCTGTGATGTTTAATGTAGCACCATAGTCCTAGAGAAACATTGTTTCATTTAACTGTGTACTGTACCAACTGTATATGGTTGAAATGACAATGAAAAAGCCTCGACCTTGACTGAGAAGTGTCTCTTCAATTTGGAGATCATAGCTGATGATGTCGTGTTATGGAGAAGGTTGATTTCAAACCACCTGGAATATGAATCCGCAACACTTGGTAGTGTTTCCCATGCCAGTTGAAAATATCTGTGGCCACTGTGGACCATGGGAGGTCTGGAACCGGGCGGAGATGAAGAGGTTCTTTTTACTGTTGAGACTTGGTGCTGTTGCACACTGTGCATGACAGGAAATTCTCAGTGATGTTTTTCAACATTGCTTGCCAAAAAAAATGATACTCCGAGCTTGGTTGTCTCAATAACTGGGTGGCCTTTGTGCACAATGTTGATGTGTTCTCTGTGCAGAGGCTAGGGAATAACTGCTTTGTGGCCCTTCATGATGATCCAGTCCTCCAGTGTGAGTTCATGTCTGTAAGGGAAGAAGAGACTAACAGCAGGTTGGAGCTGGTTTGCACTGGTGGGCCATCCTCGTTGAATAACTGCACAGAGGGTTTGCAAGACCTCATCCTCTGCTATGTGCTTTCTGAGTTCTTCCAGATGGGCTGTAGAGATGTATCTCACTTGTATGACTTCTAAATCACTGTTTTCAGCACGGCTCTGGGAGGCTTGTGTGTTTGGAGCTCTTGAAAGAGTATGTGCCAGATCCCAAGTTGGGATGTACAAAAATTTACCCCTTTTGTACACCAAACTGATGTCACAGACCTGCAGTCAGAGCAACATTCTCTGGAGATGGGCAGCGACAGTGTGAAGGCATTTCTTCAGGATAGTTATCAGAATTTGGTGGTCAGTTTCCATGATTGTGGGCTTTCTGTGATTGTGGCCAATACTGGTGGGCTGCACAGGCATGACATGAGGCAGTCGAATGCCTCCTGATGCTGCTGGAACCAACACCATAGAGTCTCCCTGTGGGTCAGTTTACTCAGTGGTGCTGCAATGTCACTGAGGTTTGGGATGTACTTGCCAAGGTAATTAACCATACCAAGGAAACACTATAATGAAGTGACATCTGAGGTGACTGGCATATCAGTGATTGCTGTATTTTGAGAGGGGTTTGCTTTTAGGCCTTCGCTTATGAAGATGTGGTCCAGCTTACTCGGTCCAGGCGAAATCTGTACTTGTCTAGATTTAACCTAAGGTTGACCTCTCTTGCACATTTGAGCACTCTCTTCAAGTTAGCATCATGTCCCACTAATCCACAACCTCTGATGATGTCATCAATAATGACTGAGCATGGATAACCCATGAATAGATGTTCTATAGAGCACTGAAACACCTCACTGGTACAGTTAATACTGAAAGGCATTTGTAGAAATCTGTAGTGCCCAAATGGAATGCCGCATGCCAGCAACACTGAAGATTTCTTGTCAAGACATATCTGCCAGAAACAGTTTTTCACATCCAAAACAGAGAAGCCTGGTTCCCCCCTACATATGTGCTGCCACCTCCTCAATGCTGTGCACGGGGTGATGGGGTCTTTTCAATGGTGTGTTGAGGTCTTTTGGATTGATAAGCATTCTGATTTCTTGCTTGTCCTTCTCTTGTACTATCACCATGGAAGAGAACCAATCTGTGGGTTCAGTGACTAGTGTTATGACACCTATGCTTTGCATGCATTTGAGTACAGCTTTGACTCTTTTTTGCATCATGACAAGGATGTGATGGGCTGCCTGGGCCACAGGCTGTATGCTGGGATCCACTGTCATGGAGAATGTGACTGGGGGTTCACCAGTCTCATCACTGAACAGGTCCTTGTACTGTGTATAAATTTGTGTGCTGAAGTCTGTATTGCCCTCCATAGGGATTTGATGTATGTCAGGACTCATTTTGACATCTACCATGCTCAATCACACATGACATCCTAGCAGTAGTTGCACCTATCTGTCCACTATCAAGAAAGGCAATGAGTAGTGCTGTTCCTTTAAACAGCATGCCAGTGTAACCATGCCACTGGTCTTAATTCTGGTTATCCCATAAGTGATAAGGTTTATGGCTTTCTTCTGCTTTACAAATTGCTCACCATTAGTCACTCATTTGAAAGTCTCCAGTGGCATTACATTGCATTTTGTTCCTGTATCAGCTTTCATTTCAGTGGGCTTACCATTTATTTGTATTGTGACAAATTCTTCATCCTTCATGTTAGCCTGAGAATTGACACAGTCAACATGATTGTCAACTTCGACAGCATCTACATAAAATGTTTCATTTTTACATGCTGTGGGCTGATCCACTTCCACTTCATGCACAGTCTGTTTGAAATACTTTGGCTCCATGGTTTAGACTTGCAGCAACTTTTGTAGTGGTTTAGCTTTTTGCAATTGTGACATTGTTGTGGTCAGAGAAAATGACTGGGGTCTTGACTGTTGCTGTCTGTTTGAAACTGGCTTTACTGCGTCAACACTGGTGGCTTGTGTGGCCAGTCTCCTGCTATTTTCCTCCATCACCTCATGAATGCAAGATTGAAATGGTTTTGGCATCTCAACAGAGATTTTCTTAAAGAGTCACGAGTGATGCTTGGAACAAATTGCTGCTTTATTAATCATGAATATAACAATGTGTGAACTTAACAACCAAGCAAGAGAGAGAGAGAGAGAGTCATCCAGTATGCTGATTGACTTAAAACTACTTCTGATAGCTAAGTGGCTATCATACTCATGATAGCTAAGTGGCTGCACTTGTGTGCATTATTATAATTAGGGCTTGTACTATTAATATTGATCATGTTTAAATGCTTTACCAGTACACTTTAAATCAAGGCAATTTATTTGTATAGTGCTTTTAACAATAACTGTTGTCGCAAAGCAGCTTTCCAGAAAAATACAGATTTTAAACATATATATTCATAACTTAATCTGTTTTGCTACCAGTGGACCTGGTACATTGCACAAAGTAGATGGAATAATGAAGAAGGAGGACTACCTCAGAATTCTTCAGAATAACATCAAACCATCAGTTTACTTCAACTGAATTTCAATCTAATTGAACGCTACCAATTCTGCTAAGAAGAGTGGTCAAATATCTATCCAGAATTCTGCCAGAAGTTTGTTGATGGCTACCAAAAGCATCTAGTCAAGGTGAAACATTCCAGGCATGCTGTACATATATTTTTGACCCTGAATGTATAATTTTGGCCCTTCTTTTGCACCAAATTATTGTTGTTGTTGTTGTTGTTTTTATTAAAGATGTATGTTGTACTATATTTAGATTTCCAAAGATTAGTTTTATGTGTCACTAAAGAAAGCAGCATATTATGTAAGAGACCACTTTTCAGACATAAAACAGCTGTTGAAAGCTGAAGGCTGCTGGGTTCCATCCTTGCAAATTAGACCTTTGACTGGAATATCAAAGTACACATTCTAAATAGGATTTTTTTTCATGACCTTACCCTGTTTCCTTTCTCTCCAGGTGTGCCTGGGGATCCAGGAAGTCCAGGCAGACCAAGATCACCTTTAGAGCCCTGCAAACAACTTTAATATTAATATTAGATAGTCTTCAAACACTTCAGAGGGAGTAATCTGAGATGATGTTATGACAGAGTGATGAGTGATAACACAATTGTTTGCAGCCTGTAATTAATGCGGCTGTATTAATAAAATTTCAAGTGAAACCTTTTGAATGGTTACATGCAAAAGTACCATAGTTATGGTACTCTTAGGCTTATCATTTAATTAACTCCTGACAAGAATGTATTTGATGGTTGTGTCCCCTCTGTAGGACATGAGTGGAGGATTCATATAAAGGAAAACCATTTTATGTATAATTTTAGCAAGTGCTTTATTAGTTGGAAGAGAAGTGCATAAATTATCTCTGTCTTAGCAGTGGATTGTGCAGACTTTCTTGGAAATCAAGTTATAAAAATGGTCACAAATGTATTCACTTTTTGTGAGAACATTTTCATTCTCACTGCAAATGTGTTTAATTTGCATTAGCTGAGAACAGGGAATGGATCTTCCTTTGAAGTTCAAGTGAGCTGGCAGAAAATGATTCAGAAAATTCCATAAATGAACAAAACATTTAGTGCAGGTTCAGTGAATCATTTTGAGAATGATTTTTGCTCAAACATTCAACTGAAAAGGTCTGTATATGGCCCATCTGAGAGTAGAATTGGGAGTTAGATCTGAAAAAAGTTAAGATAATGTCAATAGGTGAGTCCTTTTCCATTTGTGCATTCAGAAAGTGCTTTATCTGGCAATCATAATTCAGAACAACTGCATATTAGGGGTGTAACACAATGTCAGTTTAATATTTTTCCTCTTTAAATTAAATATGAACCTTACCACTGTGCCTCTGGAAGCATTGGGAAAAGGGCAATGGTTAAGATGCTGGACAACTGAAGGAAGGTCATGAGTTCAAATCCCTTGAGTGAGGGCCCTTGAGCAAGGCCCTTAACCCTCAATTGCTCAATTTTTTAAATGACATAAATTAGATAAATCTAAGTCATGCTAGATAAGGGACTCTGGCAAATGCTGTAAAAGAGGAAAAAGAGAAATGCTAGTATTGTCATCATGGTCTGTGAATTGTATTTCTGACAGTTCCTCCACTTCATTAATTGATATGTACAGGACATTTTTAATTCTGCTTGGGCAGTTTTTATTTTTGTTTGTACAAATGTAGTTGGGCGGCACGGTGGTGTAGTGGTTAGCGCTGTCGCCTCACAGCAAGGAGGTCCAGGTTTGAGCCCCGTGGCCAGAGAGGGCCTTTCTGTGCGGAGTTTGCATGTTCTGCCCGTGTCCGCGTGGGTTTCCTCCGGGTGCTCTGGTTTCCCCCACAGTCCAAAGACATGCAGGTTAGGTTAATTGGTGACTCTAAATTGACCATAGGTGTGAATGTGAGTGTGAATGGTTGTCTGTGTCTATGTGTCAGCCCTGTGATGACCTGGTGACTTGTCCAGGGTGTACCCCGCCTTTCGCCCATAGTCAGCTGGGATAGGCTCCAGCTTGCCTGCGACCCTGTAGAACAGGATAAAGCAGCTAGAGATAATGAGATGAGATGAGATGAGATGAGACAAATGTAGTTGGTGTTTCCCCAAAATATAAATATAAACTAGTAGCTTAAAAATGCAGTCATGTGAAAAAATAAGTACATCCCATGGAAATTGTAGACTTTCTCAACATATTTAAACAAGCAAACTTTTCACCTACAAATAAAGATGATACACTTGAACAAAACAACAAGGAAAATGAGCTTTTGCAATCATTTATTCAAGAAAAATATCAATAGATGTAATATTCTTCAGTTGGAGAAAGTAAGTACACCCTTGGGTTCAGAAGCTAGTATTGCCCCTTTTAACAGAAATAGCTTCTTGTAGGCATTTTACATAATTGTCCACTTGTCTCTGATATCAGCTTGCTGAAATTTTTGACCACTCTTACATGCAAAATTCCTTCAGTTACAAGATGTTTGTGGGTTTTCTTGCATGTACTGCCCTTTTCAAATCTCCCCAGAATATTTAATTGGGGTTCAAATCTGGGCTTTGATTAGGCCATTCCATAACCCTCAGTTTCTTCTTTTTGAGCCATTCCTTGGTGGATTTGCGAGTATGCTTAGTATCATTATCTTGTTGAAAGGCCCACCTCCAGTTCAACTTCAACTTTTGAACAGATGGCCTCACGTTATCTTCAAGCACTCTTTGACATGATTCAGAATTCATAGTTGAATCAATGAATGCAAGCTTCCCAGTCCCTGAGACAGTGAAGCAACCCCAAACCATAACATTTGCACCACCATGCTTCATAGTTGGTATGAGATTCTTCTCCTGAAAAGCCATCTTTGGTCTATATCATACATGTCCTCTTACTGTAGCCAAACAACTCTACTTTTGATTCGTCTGTCCAGAGCATGTTATTCCAAAAGGCCTGGTCTTTGCCTACATGTTCATTGGCATAGCCTTACTTTAACATTCTTTTTGGACAGCAAAGGTCTTTTCCTGGCATACCTCCCATGCATGTCAAATTTGTTCAATCTCATTCTGATTGCAGATGTATGCACTTTCCAGTGGTAAGAGTTACCTCATCCAGTGATGAAATTTTGGGTTTCACAGAGACTTCTTTTACCATCAAAAGGTCTGTTCTTGGGCTGAATTTACTTGGGCGGCCAGTCCTGGACAAATTGGCAGTTGTTTGAAATCTACACCACTTGTACATGATTTTCCTTACTATGGAATGATTTATTTCTAATAATTTAGAGATCTTTTTAAGTCTCTTGCCAGATTGATAGACATCCACATCCTTTTTCTGAGGTTCTTAGAGAGTTCTTTTGATCTTGGCATTATGATGCCACATGCCACACACTTCAATAGCAAAGAGAACACCGGACCCTAGAAATCAGGTTTAAATAAGACAAGTTCCACCTGCGCCTCCGCCTGCAAGAGTTTCTAATTATAAGTTTATGGACTTGAAAGTCTGATAAATGTAAGGATGTATTTACTTTTTTTTTTTTACTGATTTTTTTAAATTATGATTTAAATTATGAAAACGACTACAAAATATAAATTTTATGTGTAATTTGTTGGAGTATACTACATTTATTTGCATGCATTGTATCAAAGAGAGTGAAATGTTTGCTTGTTTAAATATGGTGAGAAAAGTCAACAACTTCCATGGGATGTACTTATTTTTTCATGTGCCTGTATCAACTAGTAGCTTAGTTTGATCCTATGACCCTGACCAGACAGTTACTAAGGACCACCTTTATCTGAAAGTAAAAAGGACTGGGATTTTTTTTTTGTCCTCTAATCTCAACCAGATGCTTTCTGCCAAGCTTAAAAACAAAAGCCTTCTATTGGTTATATCCTAAGTGTCGACTTTAATGTCCACTGAAAAAAGTAAAAGGGTTGTTGTGCAAAGATTGGTAGGAAATGTGAAAAGTCTTTGATGAATGCAATTAAAGACTGAATAATAGGTTGGAAAATGTCATCCATAGACTGGGATTATTTCTGTGGGACAAGAGGGCCCAAAAGCATAAAGTGTGTGTGTGTGTGTGTGTGTGTGTGTGTGTGTGTGTGTGTGTGTGTGTGTGTGTGTGTGTGTGTGTGTGTGAATTTGTCATTGTTGTGCTGCCTATAAGTTGTTTCTCTGCTTCTTTAATGTAAAGGTCTTATCCAAACAACAGCTACTCCACCTTTATCAGCTGGCTGAATGAAACTTAAAACAATGAGAAAAATCTTTATTGCCATTAATAGCAGTGAATTCATTGGGGATGAATTTGCCTTGAAGCTATTTAAAGTCTTTGCATAACACAGATCACTCTGTAGAATTACTGGGTGTCAGTCCTGCGCACTGTGGCGCATGCACCTGAAGGTGCGCTTCAGGCTGCGCGCGTGCGCCAAGTGAGCTCCAGCATGCACACTGTGAACAAGGCGCACCTGTTCTCAATTAGAGAACTACTGTATGTGTTTAGCTATTTAAGGACTGCGCTGATGCAAATGCAATGCGAAGTATTACGCTACATTAAGTATGCATTACCGAGCCATTCTTCCCTTGTTCTTGTTTTCCTGGTTTCTCAATTCTTGTTCCTGTTTCTAGTTCTTGTTCTCGCTTAATCTCTGGCATACTGCTTGCACCTCGACTGACCCTTTGCCTGTTTTCACGTTTCTGATCTTGCCTGCCGATTTGGACTGTTTGCCTTGGTGTGTGTTTATGCACTTTGTGTGTGTATATTGCACTGTATTAAACTGAACACTTCTGCACATACATCTGCCTCCCTCGCATACCTAACAGAATACTTTGCCATACAATGGATGTAGCAGACGTGTTTCAGTACGCGATTCCACGCTGCTTCCAGGTTTCCCTGTCCCTGCCGCTAGCCTCGTATTTCTGCCAGCGTACCGATGCTTACCCTCCTACACCCTACGATGGAGAGCATCACCCGTGTGGATTCCGCATCCAGTGTGGCATCCTCTATGATGACTTCCAAGAGCCCAAGCCATCCGAACCCATCTGGGTAAGCTTTATCCTAACATTCATTACTGGACGAGCACGCAGATGGGTAGACTACCTGATTCATGTCGAGCACCCATGTCTTTGGAGCTCTCAGACTTTCTTTACCATGCTCAAGTTTATCTTCAAATCATTAGTAAAGGAGGAACCCCATGAAAATGTTTGGGGAGGAGCAATCATGCCAGTGGTCAACTCAGCAGAGGAGGCCGTCGCTCTAGAGCAGCCTTTCTCAACCGGGGTGCTGCGGCACCCTGGGGTGCCATCTGGCTTCATTAGTGGTGCCGTCAAAAAATTATATATTCTAACATTGAAATAAATAAAATGAATTAAAATTCCAAAAAATGATAGTTACACTAATGCAGATCATTGTCACCTCATGCATCATCAAAATTTGTCTCACGGCCCCCTTTCCCATGTCACAACGTCACTGCCGGGGTCAGCGTATGGTCAGCGTGACTGCATATATTTTATATGGGGGTGCCTTGAGAATTTGCATACTTCTGAAGGGTGCCGTAACTGAAAAAAGGTTGAGAAACGCTGCTCTAGAGCACCTCCTAAAGGCAACCATTCCAGTGGCTGACTCAGCTGAGGAGGCTGTCACTTCAGAGCTCCCCCCAGGGGCTGATTTAGAGACAGCAGAGGAGGCTGTTGTTCCTGAGCCCCTCTTGGAGGCTGTCTCTTTTGAGCTGGTTTCTCAGTCAGAACCAGCACCTGAATTAATGCCTGAACCCATGGCTGTATCAGAATCCATGCCTGTTCCTGTGCCAGCATCTATTCCTGTGCCAACATCTGTTCCTGCTCCAGTGCCAGAATCAGTGCCAGTATCTGCTTCAGTGCCAGAGGCAGAGCCAGAGGCAGCGCCAGTGTCTGCTCCAGTGCCAGAGGTAGAGCCAGAGTCAGCGCCAGTGCCAGAGCCTGCATCAGGGCCCACTCCAGTACCAGAGCTTGCGTCAGAGTCTACTCCAGTGCCAGAGCCAGCATCAGGGCCTGCGTCAGGGCCTGCATCAGAGTCTACGCCAGCGTCAGAGCCTGCGTCAGAGTCTACTCCAGTGCCAGAGCCAGCATCAGGGCCTGCGTCAGAGTCTACTCCAGTGCCAGAGCCAGCGTCAGAGCCTGCATCAGAGTCTACTCCAGTGCTAGAGCCAGCGTCAGAGCCTGCGTCAGAGTCTACTCCAGAGCCAGAGCCAGCATCAGAACCTGCATCAGAGCCTGTGCCAGAGCCTATTCCAGAGCCAGAGCCCGTGCCAGAGCCTATTCCATAGCCAGAGCCCATGCCGGAGCCTACTCCAGAGCCTGCATCAGGACCTACTCCAGAGCCAGCATCAGAACCTGCTTCAGAGTCAGTGCCAGAGTTGGCACCTGCTCCAACTTCAGTGCCGGTGCCAGAGTTAAGGCCAGAGCCTGTTGCTGAACCTGTGTCAGAGGACGTCGGAATGACTTCTGCCTCACCCAGCCAGGAAGATGTCTGCATCGTCCTGCTGCCTGGCCAGGAAGATGTCTGCGTCGTTCCGTCGCCAGGTCCTAATCCGGACCAAAGCAGTACACTGACAGAGCTCAAGCACACTTCCAGGTATACGTCCACACCAGTTCCAGAACTCCAACTCGTGTAATCTCCAGAGCCTGTGTCCAGTCCAGAGACCGGGTTATCTACAGAGCTTGAGCCCGAGTCCAGTCCAGAGACTGAGTCATCTACAGAGCTTGAGCCCAAGTCCAGTCCAGAGACCGAGTCATCTACAGAGCTCAAGCCCAAGTCCAGTCCTGAGCCCGAGTCATCTCCAGAGCTCGAGTCAAGTCCAGAGTCCAAGTCATCTTCAGAGCTTGAGGCCACGTCCAGTTCAGAGTCCAAGTCAAGTCCCAAGATCAAGCCTACTACTTGCCAAGAACCCAAGTTGTGTCCCGAACCCCCACCAGGACCAAGTATGATGGACTTTTGCTCCCGGAGGGAGCTCTTTGGGAGGGGGTTCTGTTAGTCCTGTGTGCTGTGGTGCATGCACCTGAAGGTGCACTTCAGGCTGTGCATGCATCAAGTGAGCTCCAGCACGTGTGCCGTGAACGAGGGGCACCTGTTCTCAATTAGAGAGCTATGTGTTTGGCTATTTAAGGACTGCGCTGATGCAAATGCGATGCGAAGTATTACACTATGTTAAGTACACATTACCAAGCCTTTCTTCCCTTGTTCTTGTTTTTCTGGTTTCTCAATTCTTTTTCCTGTTTCTAGTTCTTGTTCTCGCTTAATCTCTGGCATACTGTTAGCGCCTCAACCGACCCTTCGCCTGTTTTCACGTTTCTGATCTTGCCTGCCGATTTGGACTGTTTGCCTTGGTGTGTGTTTATGCACTTTGTATATATATTGCACTGTATTAAACTGAACACTTCTGCACATACATCCGCCTCCCTCACGTATCTAACACTGGGAATGGTGATAAATTTTTGTGGATAGGAGAATGAGATGGCTCTTGCATTGTTCTCTTTATAAATACTTACAAGAATACAAGTATATCCAAGATACTGGATAACATTTTCCAAACTATGGTTTAGTCTGTGGCACGGTGGTGTAGTGGTTAACACTGTTGCCTCACAGCAAGAAGGTCCTGGGTTCAAGCCCAGTGGCCAGCAAGGGCCTTTCTGTGTGGAGTTTGCATGTTCTCCCCGTGTCTGCGTGGGTTTCCTCCGGGTGCTCCCCCACAGTCCAAAGACATGCAGGTTAGGCTAATTGGTGGCTCTAAATTGACCGTAGGTGTGAATGTGAGTGTGAATGGTTGTTTGTCTCTGTGTCAGCCCTACGATGACCTGGCGACTTGTCCAGGGTGTACCCTGCCTCTCGCCCATAGTCAGCTGGGATAGGCTCCAGCTTGCCTGCAACCCTGTAGAACAGGATAAGCGGCTACAGATAATAGATGGATGGTTTAGTTTTTTATTTACTACAAATCAATTTAAAGAATAATCTGAAAAAGAACCATTTAAAGAATAGTCCTTGCATGAGAATCCTCTACTTTTTCTATGGAAATCTATATGCAGACATCCTGTATAAAGCTGGATTGAGCTCTTAAACATTTTCTGAATACACACATGGAAAAGGATCCACCTACTAGCATTGTCTTAAAAACATTGGAATTTGTATAAACAATTCATTTGTTGTTTACTTATCATCCTTAACATGACTAAAACTTAATACTTCAATATGATCCAGAGACTGCTTCTCTTTTTAATGTACAACCAAGTATTCACATTCTAGTTTCACCATGAAGTTCATCTGTTGTGTTTTCCACCCAACGAGTAGATTTTCTGCACTTTTAAATAGTTACACAATAAAATAGTTATGTAATTCATATTAAATTAGAAGACAAAATAGTTCTATGGCAAAAAATCATGGATAATAACCAGAGACATAATCACTGACACTAAAAGTTGTTAGACTGGGTAGGGATGCTTACCATATTATTACATCATTATTACATTACACAAGACTAAAATATCCTTTAATAATCATGTTGGAGATATAGATATATATATATATATATATATATATATATATATATATATATATATATATATATATATATATATATATAATTAGTTGGGTTAGGATGGTCAATAGTATGGTTGCCCAAAAGATTAGAGATGACTTTTTCTTAACAATAAGTGACTAACTATAAAATTGATTCTGGAAAAGAAAAAAAGAAAAAACACACATCTGGGGTCCAAATGTCATTGTGAAATTCAAAATGTTAAGGCAACCAAAACCCATTAAGGAAAGCTAGCAGTCACACAAAAAAGTTAGACACACATGCACACACATCACTTACTCTGACTCCTAGGTTCCCCATAGGTCCAGGTGACCCTGGCTCGCCTCTATCTCCCTAAACATAAGCAAACACTGTAACCCTTGACTGTACATTTACAGGTAATTTCTAATAGTACTTTACTGTACTTCCATAAAAGCATAACATTCTGTATCTTTTACAGAATGGCTGTAAATATCCAGCAGTTTTCTGTTTTCAGCCTGCTTCATCCTTAATACAGTATCATACTGCAGAGACATTGAATTCTGTGATATTTTATTTTTGTGCTACATTTCAAGTTCTAGAAGATTCTAGTTCTAACAAATACATTTTAACTTCTTTCTCAGTGTGTTATTGTTTGATGTTTAATCCTCAGGATTTAATGATGTGAAAAGACATTTATGGTAGTGGTGTGTGAATTTGTGTGTGTGGTATGTGAGTTTTTAAGATTTTGTGAGCTTTGGTTAGTTTTTCAAGTGGTAGTTTGCCTGTGATGCAGGATAAATGGACAGTCCTGCATGAGAAGATGGAGAAATACATTTTCACCTGAATAAGCTAATGGTTGTGCCTGTGATGAGAATAAATGGACATTGGAACATGAGAAGACAAATAAATAATTGTTTGTCTATGTATTTGATACAGTAAGCCAATCTTTTTTTTGGAGCCTTTCCTTCACATTTCTACTTTGTTTCCTTAAATGGGTTTACCTTGGGAATGTTAAACTTTGTCCACACTAACCTGGGTAATTTCAAAAACGCATATATTTTTTTTCTCTGTTCAGGCCTTCTGTCCACACTAAAGCAACATTTACTGCCACAAAGAATTATACTTTTTGAAAATGCTATCTGAGGTGCATAAATTTGAAAATGCTACAGCATCCTGCTGTAATGTGGACAGGGAAAATGGAGAGTTTCAGAAACTATGGCGTATGGCTGCCATGACACTGGCACAAGTTTGTGCTCAAGACATGAAAAAAAAAAATATGTGCTGTCTGTGAAATTTGTTAATCTATCTTCAGTTACAGATCATCATACTGTACAATGCACATGCACTGCTCCAGAATAAAAGATGAGTATTTGCTACATGTAAGAGATGGAAAACAACTGCAACAGTGGTAGTTACATTACATGGAGTGTCGGTTTTGGATGTGACCTGGCTGAACAAGCAATTGTTGGGACAACAACTTTGGTCATCAGCAAAGTTGCATTTACAAGGGGGTGTTGAGAAAAAAGGTTTTTCAGCATTTTGGTGTGAATGTAGAACATTTGGAAAACAGTACAAAAACAATAGTGTGCAGAGAGAACA
Organism: Neoarius graeffei; assembly: GCF_027579695.1. Taxonomy (NCBI): domain Eukaryota; kingdom Metazoa; phylum Chordata; class Actinopteri; order Siluriformes; family Ariidae; genus Neoarius; species Neoarius graeffei. The sequence goes on from NC_083571.1 coordinate 39,912,514, forward strand.
TTTTTACATAATTTCTGCATTTTCATATTTACCCGGCTTAGTGTGGACATAGCCCTTGAGTACTTTTCCTAAGTCCCAAGCAAACTATTCACTCTGCCCTCAAGTCTTTGACCAGTAAGTTTTATATTTCACATTACACAGCAAAAATTACCATATATCCTTCATACAATGTGCTCTAAAAAAGGTTTTTATAATTGTATTTATTTATTATTTTTTTCTTTTGTCGTTTCAGGCTGAATAATCTGATGAATAAAGATGAATACAGTACAGCTACAGCTAACAGTTCAGCTTACATGTTCATAAAAGGCTATTTTCTTCTCTTTGACTTAAAAAAATAAATGTTTTGAAACTCAAAATATGTTGTTTTCCATTTCCTATTGCTAATGCTGTTATGGAAAATTATTGAACATTTTGAAATTTCATGCCAAATATTGGTTCATTTGAAATTTCATGACAGCAACACATCTCAAAAAAGTTGGGACGGGCAATAAGAGGCTGGAAAAGTTAAAGGTACAAAAAAGGAACAGCTGAAGGACCAAATTGCAACTCATTAGGTCAATTGGCAATAGGTCATTAACATGACTGGGTATAAAAAAGCATCTTGGAGTGGCAGTGGCTCTCAGAAGTAAAGATGGGAAGAGGATCACCAATCCCCCTAATTCTGTGCCAACAAATAGTGGAGCAATATCAGAAAGGAGTTCGACAGTGTAAAATTGCAAAGAGTTTGAACATATCATCATCTACAGTGCATAATATCATCAAAAGATTCAGAGAATCTGGAAGAATCTCTGTGCGTAAGGGTCAAGGCCGGAAAACCATACTGGGTGCCTGTGATCTTCGGGCCCTTAGAAGGCACTGCATCACATACAGGCATGCTTCTGTATTGGAAATCACAAAATGGGCTCAGGAATATTTCCAGAGAACATTATCTGTGAATACAATTCACCGTGCCATTCACCGTTGCCAGATAAAACTCTATAGTTCAAAGAAGAAGCCGTATCTAAACATGATCCAGAAGCGCAGACATCTTCTCTGGGCCAGGGCTCATTTACAATGGACTGTGGCAAAGTGGAAAACTGTCCTGTGGTCAGACGAATCAAAATTTGAAGTTCTTTATGGAAATCATGGACGCCGTGTCATTCGGACTAAAGAGGAGAAGGACGACCCAAGTTGTTATCAGCGCTCAGTTCAGAAGCCTGCATCTCTGATGGTATGGGGTTGTATTAGTGCATGTGGCATGGGCAGCTTACACATCTGGAAAGACACCATCAATGCTGAAAGGTATATCCAGGTTCTAGAGCAACATATGCTCCCATCCAGACGACATCTCTTTCAGGGAAGACCTTGCATTTTCCAACATGACAATGCCAAACCACATACTGCATCAATTACAGCATCATGGCTGCGTAGAAGAAGGGTCCGGGTACTGAACTGGCCAGCCTGCAGTCCAGATCTTTCATCCATAGAAAACATTTGGCGCATCATAAAACGGAAGATATGACAAAAAAGACCTAAGACAGTTGAGCAACTAGAATCCTACATTAGACAAGAATGGGTTAACATTCCTATACCTAAACTTGAGCAACTTGTCTCCTCAGTCCCCAGACGTTTACAGACTGTTGTAAAGAGAAAAGGGGATATCTCACAGCGGTAAACATGGCCTTGTCCCAACTTTTTTGAGATGTGTTGTTGTCATGAAATTTAAAATCATCTAATTTTTCTCTTTAAATGATACATTTTCTCAGTTTAAACATTTGATATGTAATCTATGTTCTATTCTGAATAAAATATGGAATTTTGAAACTTCCACATCATTGCATTCCGTTTTTATTTACAATTTGTACTTTCTCCCAACTTTTTTGGAATCAGGGTTGTATTATTATTATTATTATTATTATTATTATTATTATTATTATTGGTATGCCAAAATAGGAAGGAAGTTAGCACTCACAGGACCACCAATAGGGCCAACAGGTCCAACTTCTCCCTGTTCTCCACGTTCTCCCTGGTGAGAGACATTAAATTTGAGTCTGATTGATTTTGCCAATCATCTTTAACTGCTGTGATAGTACATGGGTTATGGCCAACTTACAGGCTTTCCAGCAGATCCTGTAGTTCCAATAAGGCCTAACTGTCCAGCATTGCCCTACAAGCAAAAGAACACATTTGTTTAATACAATCAAATTTATTAAGTAACATGTAGTGTGTAAAATGACAAAATGTGACTGGAGAGCAGCTTTGCAGAATCCCAACAATTTATTACAGTATCCTTCTACATGGAGAGGTGAACCTAGGACACATATTTTTCAATAATAAGGACATCATACTTTTGATCACTTTTGAGAGTGTTTTAGTAAACTGGGGTGTTTGAATGCTGTCATCCCCTCACTTTCACATGTTCACTCAGGTTTGTTGATGGTGGAGTGGCTGCTGCCTTATGTCCCAGGGCTCCCTCACATCTGCGTTACCATCTGGCTCTCCCTTTTAGTTATGCTGTCATAATTAGTCTTGCCAGAGTCCCTGCTTGCAGTCAGCGCACAGTTGCAATGGACTTACCTAAAAACCTGTGTTTCTCTCTCTCTCTCTCTCTCTCTCTCTCAAGTTACATGTGAATCCTGAGATATCAGTGATGCTGGCCTCTCCTACTCTTCAGACCTGCCTGGTCCATCCTGATGCCCTACTTATGGCTGAAATTCTTATCAATTTTGCTCTTGCGAGGATGTCACCATACAGTGGTGCTTGAAAGTTTGTGAACCCTTTAGAATTTTCTATATTTCTGCATAAATATGACCTAAAACATCATCACATTTTCACACAAGTCCTAAAAGTAGATAAAGAGAACCCAGTTAAACAAATGAGACAAAAATATTATACTTGGTCATTTATTTATTGAGGAAAATGATCCAATATTACATATCTGTGAGTGGCAAAAGTATGTGAACCTTTGCTTTCAGTATCTGGTGTGACCCCCTTGTGCAGCAATAACTGCAACTAAATGTTTCCGGTAACTGTTAGATTAGATTAGATTAGATTAGATTAGATTAGATTAGATTAGATTAGATTAGATTAGATTAGATTCACTTTATTGATCCCACATCGGGGAAATTCACGTGTTACAGTCGCAAGAAAATGTCATACAGATAACAAATAAAAACTGAAATAAAAATTAGACAAATGAAAGATTAAATACAGAGGGCTATTTGCATTGTCTACCTTGAAAAGTATAGAAATATTGTCTCATTGAGAGGCTCGGAAAAAAAATTGCACATTACAGGTAGGCTCTGTAATATATATATATATATATATATATATATATATATATATATATATATATATATATATACACAGTATATATATTGTCACGGCCCATACATATTGTACATAAGTAGCATTGCACAATAATGATTGAATTATTGCGGTGGTGGTTGGGTCTCACTGTGATTTGTTAGACTATATTATTGAGTATTGTATTGCTTAGTGGTGGTTTTGTTTTGTTATTTAACCTGAATTCTGCTGTTTTCATGGTATCCCGTGTTGTGCTTCCTGGTGTGAGCTCTGCCCTTATGGAGGGGGGTGTCACGGCCTGGTAGGGTGGCCGTGGGATCTCTCCCATGCAGAGGTGCAGAGCTCCACCAGGGCACCAGGTGTCCCTCTGTAGTTTCGTCTAATAGGTCGAGTTGGACGAGGAAGCCAGGCTGGCTGCTGGTTGGTCGACACCAAGGGCCCGGTGGAGGCTGACTGTTTCAAAATGGATGGCTGCCAGTCTACCCTCCCTCTCTCCCGATGCTGGCGTTTCGCTCGGTGCCTGCTGGACTGCAGGCCTAACGCTGGCCAGGGCGTAGCCCTGCTTCTTTAGTTTGTTTGTGTTTTTGTTTGTAGATCTACAATTCTGTAAATATAGTATTTTTATAAATAAATTATATTTGTTATACCGCAACTCCCGTGTATCCTCCAAATCTTGTCCAGTACAAAGTTAGACTGTGACAAATGGGGGCTCGATAGTTTAAGAATCCGGCCTAGACATTAGCGTCAACGTTTGTTTCAGTAGCCTGGATTTATGAATGACTCTCTACATGGCGTGACGTCAGCCGTAGTGCATAGAGTCTGTTTAGTAGTAGAAGCATAGTTTGTTTGGGACATGCTGCTGGCTATGTTTGTTTGGAAGATGACAGCATGGGTAAGTGTTGCGCGTAGCTTGTTTATGTTGTGAATTGGTTAATCCTACCGTTGTAGGGATTTCTTTTCTCCCAGTAGCCTGTTTTGATATAATGAGCTTTGTTGCGAGATATATTTGAGTAATGCTACTTGTCAGTATGATGTGTTTGTGTATGTCGGTAGCCTGTTTAAAAAGCTGTAGTAGTATGCAATGCTACCTGTTGCGGGATAGTTTATTCCGTAGTCTGTTAACAGTAAGAGCTGTGGTATGATTCAATTGTTTGTAACCTGTGAATGTTTCATCTAGGTGAGCTTTCCCATTATTTTAATGGTGCTAGCTTAGCCTGCTGCTTGCTGCATTGGGCCTATTTGTGTATTGCAGTGTTTTCTCCCTGTTAGGCTAGGGGCGGATTCCCTTTGGAGTTCGTCCTGGGGGGTTTGTAGTGTGGTGTTATCGGTGGTTGGAGCGGTTGTCTCGGGAGCACAGCCGATGCTGCGGGTGAGTCGCTAATTATTAGTTGCTTGCCGGGCATACGGTATTCAGTGTTAATACCTGCCGCCGAGCACCTGAAGAGTTAGGGGGAAGTTTAATTAGTTTTTTGGTTAGGTAGTTAGAGGGGGCAAACACAGCAACCTGTTGGCCTGTGTGGGGGTTTAGCAGCGTGTTGTAAGAGCATCATTCTGTAGCATAGTTTTAACGTTGCACAGCTTTAGTTAAATCATGGAACCAACTAAGAATGTTAATGATTTCTTGGCTGCGCCGTCTGTGGAATTATTAAATGTGTGTTCACGTGAAGAGGTTGTAGCACTCGCTGCACATTATAAAATTGATGTGGGTGATAAGCGTATGACTGAAAACATGAAGCGCATTCTAAGGGAGGCGCTCAATCTGAAGCGAGAAGATCTCGAAGAGTCAACTTCACAGGCAGCTGCTAGAGATTTGGATAGTTCGGGGCGAGGAAATGCCGCAGAGTCCAGTTCACAGGCTGGAGCTTTGGATAGTTCGGGAGGGCTGTCTTATGAGGAGCGCAAAACATTGTTGGAATTGGAGGGGGAAATCAGGCAGAATGAGGTAAAGAGACTGGAGATAGAGGAACGAATGTGCCGTCTAGCCATACAGGGTGGGGCTGGTCAAGGAGTTGTACGTTCCTTTGATGTTTCAGGTAATATGAAGTTAGTTCCTCAGTTTTCTGATCGAGATCCAGACATCTTTTTTTCACTGTTTGAGCGTGTGGCAGACAATAGGGGATGGTCTGATGCTGAACGTACATTGTTGTTGCAAAGTACCTTGACTGGAAAAGCTCAAGAGGCTTATTGTGCGCTCTCAGTCGCTGAAAGCAGAGTTTATGCATCAGTAAAGGCAGCTGTTTTAAAAGCCTATGAATTGATTCCAGAAGCTTATCGATTAAAATTTAGGACTTGGAAGCGGTCTGAAAAGCAGACTCACATGGAGTTTGCTAGGGAATTAACAAAACACTTTAATAGGTGGCGCTCATCTCTTGAAGTTACTGATTATGGGGCGTTGTGTGATCTGGTTGTCTTGGAGCAATTTAAGAACACTCTACCTAGTCGTATAGCCACATATGTCAGTGAACATCAAGTGAAAACTGCCTCTGAAGCTGCCCAGTTGGCTGATGAATACACTTTGGTGCATCGTGAGCGTGAGTATAAAACCCAGGGTGCCTTTAAAGGAGATCCTACTAGATCTTTCTCTTTTAAAGAAGGTGAGTTTAAAAGATGTTCCAGTCCATTTTCCCCTGTAAACAATCGTGTGGAGGAAGTAACATCATCTGGTAAGCATAATGACCATAAGCCTGTTCAGAGTTCTTATGACCGCAATAAAATATGCAATTATTGCAAAAATAGAGGACATTATAAGTCAGATTGTCCGAAGAAAGGTAAAGCAATGAATGCGTTAGCTGCCCAGGCAAAACCTGTTGTGGCTGCTGCCCCTATGGAAGCCCCAGTAGCTCCAACTAATGTTGGAGTTATTAGTGTGAAGTCAGACTCTTCTCATTCATGTCCTTGTGCTTCTCTCTGTGCCTCTCCCTGTGTTTCTTCTCAGGAGCTGGTGAGTGTTGGCCCGGAAGGTCCAGATTTTTCCGCTTTTGTGTCTGAAGGCTTTGTATCATTGGTGGCGGGTGGTGCACGAGTCCCGGTAAAGATTCTTCGGGATACAGGTTCATTCGACTCTTTTGTGGTGGGTTCTGTCTTACCATTTTCTCAGTGTTCAGATACTGGGGATAGAATACTGATATGTGGTATGGGGTTGAATGTGTTACTTGTGCCTGTACACAGGCTGATGCTGGACTGTGGGTTTGTTAAAGGGGAAGTCACTATGGGTGTTCGCCCTGCTTTGCCGGTTCAGGGTGTTCATGTTTTGTTGGGGAACCAGTTGGCTGGTAGCCAGGTGTTTGCCCATTTGCCATCTTTGGTGGTAGCTGCTACTCCTCTTTCCAATAGGCCTGATGAAGATGCTCAGTCTTTTTTGGAGTTTTTTTCAGCATGTGCGGTTACCCGTGCCATGGCTGGAGCTAAGTCTGAATTAGAGGCTGATGACCCTGTTGACGAATTGAATGTGTCTCATGTGCCTGTTTCTAGCTCGTTGTTTGGCTCCCGCAGTGAATTGGCATCTGAACAAAGAGCTGATCCAACAATTAGTGAGTATTTTGATCAAGTTCTGTCTAAGGGTGATGTGGATAGTGCTAGCAGGGGGTATTTATTGCAGGATGGGCTTTTGGTGAGAAAATGGGTGCTGCATGGACAAGATTTTCTTGGTGAGGCTGTGTTTCAGATTGTGGTCCCTCAGAAGTTTCAGGAGGAAGTTCTGCGTACATCTCATGATCAGTCTGGGCATATGGGTGTCCGGAAAACCTACGAGAATATGCTGAGGTATTTCTTTTGGCCCCATCTGAAACGTGATGTGTCTGCCTATATTAAGACTTGCCATACCTGCCAGGTGACAGGGAAACCTAATCAGACTATTAGTCCAGCTCCCCTATCACCTATTCCAGCTATAGCTCAACCATTTGAACATCTGATCATTGATTATGTCGGACAAATACCTACTTCTAAGACAGGTTGTAAGTATTTGCTTACAGTAATGTGTCAGGCCACCAGATACCCTGCTGCATATCCTCTGCAGGTCATTAAGACCAAGTTGGTGGTTAAGGCCCTAACACAGTTCATATCTATCTTTGGTATTCCGAAGGTTATACAGAGCGACCGTGGGTCAAGCTTCTCCTCGAAGATGTTCTCTCAGGTGCTGCAACAGCTTTGTGTTCAACAGAGTCAGTCTTCTGCATATCATGCGGAGAGTCAAGGCGCTTTAGAGCGTTTTCACCAGACGTTAAAGTCTCTGTTACGTAGCTGTTGTGTTCAACTGGGGGAAGACTGGGAGGAGGGGTTACCCTGGCTCTTGTTAGCCGCGAGGGAGGTTGTGCAAGAGAGTACGGGTTTCAGTCCGAATGACTTAGTCTTTGGCCACACTGTACGTGGGCCATTGGCCTTACTTGCTGATTCTGTGGCACTCCCTGAGCCTCCTCAGAACATTATCGATTATGTGAATGGTTTTAGGCACCGTTTATTCTTGGCTGAGGAAAAAGCTCGGAAGCTGTTGACCTCCTCCCAGGTCAAGATGAAACGTCTATATGATAGGAAAGCGGAGGTACGTGAGTTTAGTCCTGGTGATCAGGTCCTTGCCCTGCTTCCTGTTGTGAATTCCCCATTTCAGGCAAAGTTTTTTGGACCCTTGACTGTTCTTCGCAAGTTGTCTGATTTAAATTATTTGGTGGAGACTCCAGGTCGTAGGCGTAAGAATCAAGTGTGCCATGTGAATCTGCTAAAACCCTATTTCTCTCGGGAGGCACATTCTTCTGTGGCAGGGGAGGGTGTGCAGCCTAGTGCTAGTCCTGCACTCACGGTGAATACAGTGAGAGAGTATTTGGCTGGTGAGGTGGTGGGATTAGATGATGATGGGGTGATGGCTCCGGATGAATGTAGATTACGGGGTCGACTTAAGAACTCCGAGACCCTGTCTTGTCTTGATTCTGCCTTCGGGTACTTGTCTCCTGAGCGTTCAGCTGAGCTGTGTGCTCTAATTAGGGAATATCCATGTTTGTTTAATGATGTCCCTTCTCGCACTACATTTATAGAGCATGACATCGATGTTGGGGAGGCAAAGCCTATCCGGCAATGCTTCTACAGAGTGTCAGAGCAAAAGCGTCAGGTAATGGAGTCTGAGGTGAAGTATATGCTTGATAATGGCATTGCTCAGCAGTCATCATCTGGTTGGGCTTCTCCCTGCTTAATTGTGGATAAAGCTGACAAAAGTCCGAGGTTCTGTACAGACTATCGGAAAGTTAACAGTGTGACGAAGCCAGATGCCTATCCGTTGCCGCGGATCGAAGACTGTGTAGACCGTGTTGAGTCCGCTGTCTTCGTCAGCAAGTTTGACTTGCTGAAAGGCTATTGGCAGGTCCCCTTGACTCCCCGTGCGAGAGAGATATCTTCATTTATAACTCCTTTTGGTTTATTCTCTTACTCAGTTATGAGTTTTGGACTTCGGAACGCTGCGGCAACGTTTCAACGTTTGATGAACGCCGTTGTCGGAGGCATAGAGGGCTGTTCAGTGTACCTGGACGATGTGGTGGTCCATAGTAACACCTGGGAAAACCATGTCGTCCAGATTCGTCAACTTTTTGACCGCTTGCGTGATGCCAATCTGACAGTCAACTTGGCAAAGTGTGAGTTTGCCAAGGCGACTGTCACATATCTGGGTAAGCAGGTTGGCCAAGGCCAGGTTCGACCGGTACAGGAGAAGGTTGCTGCGATAGGGCAATACCCTGTCCCAGCAACCAAGAAAGATCTGATGCGTTTTCTGGGTCTGGTAGGGTACTACCGCAGTTTTTGTAGGAATTTTTCTGCAGTGGTGGCACCCCTGACAGACCTGTTAAAGGCAAAAGCTAAATATATCTGGTCAACTTCTTGCCAACAGGCATTCGACAATGTTAAAAGTCTCCTCTGTGCTGCCCCTGTCCTTGCAGCTCCACGTGTGGATTGCCCTTTTGAACTGCAGGTAGACGCCAGTGACCGTGGAGCAGGTGCGGTGCTGGTTCAATCTGATGATAATGGGGTGCAGCGTCCTGTGAGTTACTTCTCAAGGAAATTTAACAGCTATCAGTTAAACTACTCTGTAATTGAGAAGGAGGCGCTGGCACTGGTGTGGTCACTGCAGCACTTTGAAGTGTACATAGACTCTGCTGCTCCTTTGGTGGTCTATACAGACCATAATCCACTGGTTTTCCTTAATTTATTGTCCTGTCCAAATCGTAGACTGATGAGATGGTTTTTGTTCTTACAGTCATATTGTTTAGAAATTCGCCACATTAAGGGAAAGGATAACATTGTGGCTGACGCCTTATCACGGGCGGCTTGCCAGTGACTGCTGGTGTGTCTATGATAACTCTGTGATGGTTCTCCCTTGTCTATTCTGCGCTCTGTCTTCCACTCTTAAATCGCTCCTCTAGGTACCAGGGGTTGCTGGGTTGATAGATGGAGGTGGTAGTTAGACATGGGTGAGTCTCTGAAATTGGGTGAGTCGTAGCACGCGTCCATACATACAGTCATACAGTCATACAGATACATGCACCCTTTACCATACATATTGTACATAAGTAGCATTGCACAATAATGATTGAATTATTGCGGTGGTGGTTGGGTCTCACTGTGATTTGTTAGACTATATTTTTGAGTATTGTATTGCTTAGTGGTGGTTTTGTTTTGTTATTTAACCTGAATTCTGCTGTTTTCATGGTATCCCGTGTTGTGCTTCCTGGTTTGAGCTCTGGAGGGGGGTGTCACGGCCTGGTAGGGTGGCCGTGGGATCTCTCCCATGCAGAGGTGCAGAGCTCCACCAGGGCACCAGGTGTCCCTCTGTAGTTTCGTCTAATAGGTGGAGTTGGACGAGGAAGCCAGGCTGGCTGCTGGTTGGTCGACACCAAGGGCCCGGTGGAGCCTGACTGTTTCAAAATGGATGGCTGCCAGTCTACCCTCCCTCTCTCCCGATGCTGGCGTTTCGCTCGGTGCCTGCTGGATTGCAGGCCTAACGCTGGCCAGGGCATAGCTCTGCTTCTTTAGTTTGTTTGTGTTTTTGTTTGTAGATCTACAATTCTGTAAATATAGTATTTTTATAAATAAATTATATTTGTTATACCGCAACTCCCGTGTATCCTCCAAATCTTGTCCAGTACAAAGTTAGACTGTGACAATATATATATATATATATATATATATATATATATATATATATATATATAAAATGTATGTAAAAAATAATTTAAGACCTATATTATTGCACATAATAATTGCATCGATGAGGTAGCGGTAGTAGTGGTGAAGTAGTGCAAATAAAACCGACAAACAGGTTATTGGTGCTACATTACAAGTTGTGGGTGTTATACAGTCTGACAGCAGTAGGTATGAATGACCTGCAGTATCTCTCCTTCTTACACCGTGGGTGCAGCAGTCTACTACTAAAAGAGCTACTTAAAGCCCCCATAGCCTCATGTAGGGGGTGAGAGAGGTTATCCATGATTGATCTCAGCTTGGTTAACATCCTCCTCTCACCCACCTCCTCAATGGAGTCCAGAGGACAGTCCAAGACTGAGCCAGCCCTTCTGACCAGTTTATTAAGTTTCTTCCTGTCCCTCTCTGAACTTCCACAGCCCCAGCAGACCACAGCGTAGAAAATCGCTGATGCCACCACAGAGTCATAAAAAGTCCTAAGCAGTGTCCTGCACACACCAAAAGACCTCAGTCTTCTCAACAGGTGGAGACAACTTTGGCCATTCTTGTACAGGACATCTGTGTTGTTAGTCCAGTCCAGTTTGTTGTTGAGGTGAACACCCAGGTATTTGTACTCCTCCACGATCTCAATGTCCAAACTCTGGATGTTCACTGGTGCAATTTGAGGAGCCGTCCTTCTGAAATCGATCACCACCTCCTTTGTCTTGCTGGCGTTGATGCGCAGGTGGTTCAGTTCGCACCAGGCAACAAAGTTGTTGATGAACTCTCTGTGCTCCAGATCGTCCCTCTCTGACACACGTCCAATGATAGCTGTATCATCAGAGAACTTCTGGAGGTGGCAGCTGTCCGTGTTGTAGCTGAAGTCAGATGTGTAAAGTGTAAAGAGGAAAGGAGAGAGCACTGTACCCTGTGGAGCCCCCGTGCTGCAGACTACCACATCAGACACACAGTCGCGGAGCCTCACATACTGAGGTAGTTGATGATCCATGCAGCCAGGTGGCAGTTGACACCAGCTCCCTCCAGCTTCCCCCTAAGCAGTGATGGCTGGATTGTGTTGAAAGCACTGGAGAAGTCAAAGAACATGACTCTCACAGTGCTCCCAGTGCCTTCCAGGTGTAAAAGTGACCAGTGTAGCAGGTAGATGACAGCGTCATCTACACCAATGCCCGGTCGGTATGCGAACTGCAGGGGGTCCATCTCGCTTTTCACCAGGTGTTGGAGGTGAGCGAGAACAATCAACTCCATGATCTTCATCAGGTGAGATGTTAAAGCTACTGGCCTAAAGTGGTTGAGCTCCCTGGGGTGCACAGTCTTGGGAACTGGACCCACACATGATGTTTTCCACAGAAGTGGAACTCTCTCTAGACTGAGGCTCAGGTTAAAGATGTACAGAAGTATCCCACAGAGCTCATCTGCACAGTCCTTAAGCAGTCTGGAGTTGATACCATCAGGGCCAGCAGCTTTCCTCATCTTGATCCTCCTCAGCTCCTTCAACACCTGATCAGCTGTTATGGAGAGGCGAGGGGTGTAGCCGAGGTGTGAGTCCTGTAGAGTGAGGTCTGGGGTGGAGTGTGTGGATTGGTCTGGCAGGGAGTGGAGGGGGGTGATATGGTGTGAGGAGGGAGCTGTTGGTGTCAGAGGTATTATGAGGGGAGAGGGGTGGTGGTGGAGTGATATCACAGACAGGTCAGGACTATTGTGAGTAGGGAAGGGTGGGGTGGCACAGTCAAATCTGTTGAAAAAGAGATTCAACTCATTTGCCCAGTCCTGGCCCCCAGATACAGGGCCCCTCCCACTGTCCTTTGTGTGGCCAGAGATGGTTTTCAGGCCTCTCCATACCTCTCCGGTGTTGCTCCCCTTGAGGTGCTCCTCCAGCTTCCTCCTGTAGCTGTCCTTGCCTCTCCTTATCCCCCTCTTCAGCTCCCTCTGCACTCTCCTCATCTCCTCCTTGTTGCCAGATTTAAAAACCCTCTTCTTCTCGTTTAATAGGGCTTTTAGTTCAGAGGTCACCCAGGGTTTATTGTTGGGAAAACACCGCACCTTCCTGACTGGCACAATGTTTTCAACATAGAAATTAATGTAATCTGTGATGCAGGTTGTCAGGCTATCAATGTCATCCCCATGAGGTTCACACAACACATCCTAGTCCTTGGTGTCAAAGCAGTCCCTCAGTGCCATACTGGTCTCCTCAGACCAGCTCCTTACATACCTCTTGGTGGGTGTTTGTTTATTCATCATAGGTATATATGTATGTATGTAGAGGACAAGTGAACCAGATTGTGGTCAGAACGGCCCAGCGGGGGGAGGGGTGATGAACTATATGCATCCTTGGTGTTCACATACATTAAATCCAAAGTTCTATTGTCTCTGGTGTGGCATTTCACATACTGAGTGAAGGTTGGGAGAGTGGAGGAGAGGGAAGCATGATTGAAGTCACTGGAGATTAGTAGCAGGGACTGGGGGTGCGATGTCTGAAGCTTTGACACTATAGTGTGTAAGAGCTCACAGGCTGCAGCAGCATCGGCCGCCAGGGGGATGTACAGAGTTATCGTGATAACGTGCGAGAATTCCCTCGGGAGGTAATATGGCCGAATGCTAACCACTAGCAGTTCAATGTTTTTACTGCAGTACTGCTCCTTTATCCTGATGTGCCCCAGGTTACACTATCTGTCATTCACAAACATTGCTATACCCCCTCCTTTCCTCTTACCGCTCTCCTTGGCTTTCCTGTCCACTCTCACGAGTTGAAATCCGTCCAGAGTGACGTGTGAGTCCGGTGAGACTGTTGATCAGTCCTGCACACTGGCTTGGAGGAATTTTAGCCCATTCCTCTCTACAGAACAGCTTCAACTCTGGGACGTTGGTGGGTTTCCTCACATGAACTGCTTGCTTCAGGTCCTTCCACAACATTTTGATTGGATTAAGATCAGGACTTTGACTTGGCCATTCCAAAACATTAACTTTATTCTTCTGTAACCATTCTTTGTTAAAGACAAGTAGCAATGTTCTTTTTGAAGAGCAGTGGCTTTCTTCTTGCAACCCTGCCATGCACACCATTGTTGTTCAGTGTTCACCTGATGGTGGACTCATGAACATTAACATTAGCCAATGTGAGAGAGGCCTACCCTGGGGTCCTTTGTGACCTTGCTGACTATTACACACCTTGCTCTTGGAGTGATCTTTGTTGATCAACCACTCCTGGGGAGGGTAACAATGGTCTTGAATTTCCTCCATTTGTACACAATCTGTCTGACTGTGGATTGGTGGAGTCCAAACTCTTTAGAGATGGTTTTGTAACCTTTTCCAGCCTGATGAGCATCAACAATGCTTTTTCTGAGGTCCTCAGAAATCTTCTTTGTTTGTGCCATGATACACTTCCACAAACATGTGTTGTGAAGATCAGACTTTGATAGATCCCTGTTCTTTAAATAAAACAGGGTGCCCACTCACACCTGATTGTCACCCCATTGATTGAAAACACCTGACTCTAATTTCACCTTCAAATTAACTGCTAATCCACATACTTTTGCCACTCATAGATACGTAATATTGGATCATTTTCCTCAATAAATAAATGACCAAGTATAATATTTTTGTCTTTTTGTTGAACTGGGTTCTCTTTATCTACTTTTAGGACTTGTGTGAAAATCTGATGATGTTTTAGGTCATATTTATGCAGAAATATAGAAAATTCTAAAGGGTTCACAAACTTCCAAGCATCACTGTATGTACAGCCCCTGATCCATCCTGGTGTTCTATTTCTGGCTGAGGTTCTCATTGCTTTGCACCAGTGAAGGATGGTTCCATATGGACAGTCTAATGATACACTTCGAAGATGGCGCTGGACACTTACAGTTTTGCTATGATTGCTTAGGACTACAATTGCCACGATAACTTTAGGACTGCAGTTGTCATGAGCAGTCTTGCACTTAAAACACCATCAAAGAACAGTTGATATCTTCAATCTGGAGGAGGCCCCCACTTCTCAACAAAGCTCACTGCACTTTCTGTGCCAAACCAAAGCAAGGCAAACCACCTCATCCCTTTATCATTAAGGTTCATTTCTTAAATGTAAGAAATGAGATACTATGTCACCCAAGTGCAACCCCTCACAACACACCTTTACTTTATAAGGGTAATCAACTTCTTATTTCATCAGATGATACGACTTCAGTTGCTAAGAAATGGGCATCACTCAGCAGAGTACAATGCCAGCTGTGGTCCTGTCCTAGAGTCAAATTTAAGCTATTGTTCCCTGCATTACTGAAAATCATCTTGTCAAGTGGTGTCATGCACACATTTGAAATTCCAGAGACTGCCATGGACTGCATGAAAGCAAATATCAAAACTGGGGTCACTCCAACACCCTCTGTACTAGACTAATTTGATGCTACTTAGACCTTTGGAGCCACAGGTGGGAATGCTCAATGACCAGCTGGATTCGACTGTGGTGATTGCCCCATCTACCCACAACAAATTCTAAGACCACTGACCACCTTTTGTAATGTACACTCACTGACCAATTTATTAGGAGCCCCTGTAGACTGTCTTCACATTCTCGCAAATATCTAATCAGCCTATCATGAGGCAGCGGCTCAATGCATAAAATCATGTAAACATGAGTCACAAACTTCAGTTAATGTTAATATCAAACATCAGAATAGGAAAAAAGTGATCTAAATGACTAGTCATTGTTGGTGTCAGATGAAATGGTTTGAGTATTTCAGAAACAGCTGATGTTCTGGGATTTTCAAGGATAATAATCTCTAGAATTTACACAGACTTATGTGAATTTAAAAAAAAAGAAAGAAAAAAACAGTGAGCAGTAGTTCTGTGAGTGAAAACGTTTTGTTCATAAGAGGTAAAAGGAAAATGCTTTCTTTTTATTTCTGTGATCTTCAAACATTTCTTAATTTAATTAAAATAATGTTTTTAATGTCTTAAAATGTTAACTTATGAATTTGATGTAAAAGTTTAGTGAATTAAGTCATTCATGTTTTGAGTAAAGAAACAATCTTACCTGAATACAGAATACGCCAGGATGGAAATATTTTAGTTAAAAAAATACTATAAAACTTTATGGTGTACATCTGGACAACTATCAATCAAATAAAATCTATTGACAAACATTTAAACAATAACTGTGGTGTGTTTCCTGATACATTTGTTATGCTAATTTCATTAAGTTCCACTTAAGAATGTAATGAGTAACCTCTATTTGGTGTATGCAGATATGTTCCTCAAAAAGGCTGCTAAGTTTGGCACAAAAAATCATCAATCCATTTGCCTGAACTTAAATTATTCAAGCAATTATCATTAACTTTATTATTATTATTATTAGTAGTAGTAGTAGTAGTAGTAGTAGCAGTAGTAGCAGTAGTAGTAGAAGAACCTTGGATTTAGTAAAATTTTTAAATACTGGCAGCTCAATGTATCCATGCTGTCTGACCCTCTCCTAAGGGACGAAGTAAGTCAAGAACTGAAGAATTATTTTGGTTCTAACAGCAATGGGAGTGTTTCACCTTAAATTTTATGGAATGCACCAAAGGCCATAATGAGAGGTAAAATGATCTCAATGTCAACTATCATAAAGAGGCAGCGACTTGAAAAGCAGCGGAAACTAGAAAATGAGATTAGATTAGACAGAAAACATAAACAGTCTAGAGATGAGGGAGACCTGAAAGCTTTACAAAACTGTAAATAAAAATTAGATGGGCTGTTGTCATATAAAGCAGAAGGGGCCTTTAGATTTATTGGTCAGACTTACTATGAGATGGGAAATAGGGCAAGCATTCCAGCTCCACAAAGCACAGTCAAGTTGGGTAGTCCCAAAGATTAAACACCCAAATATGAGTCTAATAAACACAACCACAAGAAATCACTAATGCCTTTGCAGCATATAATAGTCTCATCTCATCTCATTATCTCTAGCCACTTTATCCTGTTCTACAGGGTTACAGGCAAGCTGGAGCCTATCCCAGCTGACTACGGGCGAAAGGCGGGGTACACCCTGGACAAGTCGCCAGGTCATCACAGGGCTAACACATAAACACAGACAACCACTCACACTCACATTCACACCTACGGTCAATTTAGAGTCACCAGTTAACCTAACCTGCATGTCTTTGGACTGTGGGGGAAACCGGAGCACCTGGAGGAAACCCACGCGGACACGGGGAGTACATGCAAACTCTGCACAGAAAGGCCCTCGTCGGTCACGGGGCTCGAACCTGGACCTTCTTGCTGTGAGGCGACAGTGCTAACCACTACACCACCGTGCTGCCCAGCATATTATAGTGACCTTTATAAAACACAAGAATTGGAGAATAAGGAAGAAACGTTTGGAACTTTTTACATAATCTTAAACTCCCTAAACTGACTACAAAACAGGCTGATGAACTGACATCTCCCGTTACTGAGAAGGAGATATCAGAAACTATTCAGCTGCTTAAAAATAACAAATCACCTGGTACAGATGGATTTCCAGGTGAATTTTACAAACACTTCACAGAACAATTAACACCTGTGCTATGTGAGGTGTTTATCTATGCTCTGTCTGAAAATCAACCACCAAGAAGTTGGTCAGAAGCCACTGTCTCAGTAATATACAAAGAAAGCAAAGACCCCATGCAATGCAGTTCCCATAGGCCTATAAGCCTCCTATGTAATGATCTTAAAATATTGACACCAATACTGAATAAAAGAATACAGAAATATATTGCAACACTATTAATCCAGATCAAACAGGTTTTATTCCTGGCCACCAAGGTACTTACAACATTAGAAAACTTCAAACTTGCAATCAGTGGCTGGATTCAGACAGGAACCGCCAATGTTTCCCAGCCTAGATGCTGAGAAGGCATTTGACCAAGTTGATTGGCTGTATCTGGAACTAACACTGAAATGTATGGGATTTAATAACACATTTATTAACTGGATAAAAATTATATATAAAAACCCTAAATCCAGAGTTAGGTTAAATGGCCACTGCTCCCAATTTTTTGAGATACAGAGAGGGACACATCAAGGGGATGTTTTACCTCCATCACTATACATCACTGAGGATGCATCCCAGCACATCATAAAGATGTATCTTGAAATCTTATCTTCTGGATCAACTAGTGACGTCTGGGAAGAGGCCAGATGACAAGCAAGAACAGACTGGTGACAACTGGAGAGGCA
Organism: Neoarius graeffei; assembly: GCF_027579695.1. NCBI lineage: Eukaryota > Metazoa > Chordata > Actinopteri > Siluriformes > Ariidae > Neoarius > Neoarius graeffei. Next base: position 39,930,157 of record NC_083571.1, read on the forward strand.
GTTGACAGCACGGAAAGACGGCAGCTGGTTCAAGTTGGGCTAGCACCCCAGCTTGTACCTTCCATGAGGAAGGAGCCAAACAAGCTACATGTGAACCTTCTGAAATATACCCCCAGGGGATCCCAAGAGGGGGGGAGAATGAGATGCCCAACAGGATGGGACTAAGGTTTTTGACCCATGTGAACAGCCAGACGATGACTGAAGCAAGATGTATCTGTGGCAAAGTTTGCAAAAATCTGCATAGGCTAAAAATCCATCAAGCCAGGATGAAATGTCTGGATAAGGAGAGACAGGTGCAATGCACAGGACCAGTTCCTGGTGAGATGCAGGAGGAGTCCAGCCAGGACTCACCCCACAGAACCCAGCCCCTCCAAGTTCCTGCAGTAACAAGTCCAGGTAGAGTCATTTGACAGCGGCTCAAATGGTCCCCTGCAAGCAACAAGAACAAGTGCCACCAGTTTGAGGAAGATGTCTGTGGGATCATACAGATAACAGCTAAGGTTGATGTAGAGAGATTGCTGCAGGCGATGATGACCATCATTGTCAGCTATGCGTCGGAGAGGTTCGGCCACACAGAACCAGGGCCCAGCAAGAAACCTTACAACAAGAACCGTAGAGCGACTAAAATACATCAGCTGCAGACCAAGCTTAGAACCCTCAAGAAGCAGTACAAGGTTGGAGGTGAACAGGAACATCAGCCACTTGTGGAGCTGCGAGACATCCTCAGGAAAAAGCTCATGGCCCTTCGAAGAGCAGAGTGGTGAAGGAGGTGGGGAAAGGAAAGAGCCAAGAAGAGGGCATCTTTCATCACCAACCCTTTTGGTTTTACCAATAAGCTGCTTGGTGATACAGAGTGGCCACCTCAAGTGTTCGCTGGATGAAATCGATACCCACCTGCACAACACCCTCAGTGACCCTGTAAGAGAGCAGGGGCTTGGCTACAACAAAGCCCTAATAAACCCAGATCCTCCATCATTCAAGTTCAACCTGAAAGAACCAAGGTGGAAAGAGACCCAACAGGTCATTAAGGCAGCAAGATCAGCCTCTGCCCCAGGACGTCGGAGTGTCATACAGCATGTATAAATGCTGCCCAAGACTCGCTGAAGGTGATTTGGAGGAAAGGAAGAGTTGCCAACCAGTGGAGATGCGCTGAGGGCATCTGGATCCCCAAAGAGGAGAACTCTAAAGCCATTGAGCAGTTTAGAACTATTTCACTGCTCAGCACAGAAGGCAAGATATTTTTCAGCATCCTGTCTCGATGGCTGGCAGAGTTTCTCCTTATGAACAACTACATTGATACCTTGGTACAAAAAGGTGGGATTTCTGGAATGTCTGGCTGCTTGGAACACACAGGGGCTGTTGCACAGCTCCTAAGAGAGGCAAAGGATGGGAAGGGGGACCTGGTGGTCTTATGGCTGGACCTCGCTAATGCCTACAGTTCCATACCACATAAGCTGGTGGAGGAGGCCCTTCAGAGACACCACATGCCCAGCAAGATCAACAGACTTATCCTGAACTATTATGACAACTTCCAGATGAGATTCACCTCTGGATCCACAACATCAGACTAGCATAGGCTGGAGAGGGGTATCATAACAGGCTGCACCATCACAGTCATCCTTTTTGCCCTTGCCATGAACATGATGGTCAAAGCAACAGAGGTGTGTCGAGGACCCCGGACTAAAACAGGCATGTGGTTACCCCCAGTCAGAGCCTTTATGGACGACCTGCAAGTCACCACAACATCAGTCCCTGGCAGCAGGTGGCTTTTACAAGGACTTGAGAAGCTCATCTCATGGGCAAGAATGAGCTTCAAACCATCAAAGTTGAGATCCCTTGTAATCAAGAAAGGACGAGTGATGAATAACTTCTGTTTCACCATCTCTGGGACAACCATCCCAACACTATCAGAAGAGCCAGTCAAGAGCCTGGGAAAACTCTTTGACTTCATCCTGAAAGACACAGCTGCCATTCAGAACACCTGCAGAGACCTTGAGACCTGGTTAAACAAGGTTGATAGATCTGGGCTTTCTGGTTGATTCAAGGCATGGATATACCAGCACACCATCCTACCCAGGGTATTGTCGCCCCTGTTACTGTATGAGTTCTCACTGTCAACTGTGGAGGCCCTGGAGAAGATGATCAGCAGCTACCTGTGAAGGTGGCTTGGCTTGTCAAGGAGCTTAAGTAGTGCTGCACTGTACAGAAGAACCAACACCCTACAGCTCCCCTTAAGAGGCCTCACTGAAGAGTTTGTGGTGACACGAGCAAAGGAGGTCATGCAGTACAGGGACTCCAGGGACCCAAAAATATCAGCTGCAGGAATTCAGGTCTGCACTGGCAGAAAGTGGAGTGCTGCCAGAGAGCTGGAGGTGGCAGAGTCTTGGCTGAGACAAAGGGCTCTGGTTGGAACTGTGGCAACAGGAAGAGCAGCCCTGGGATACTCTCCTAGTTAAAACATCAGCAAAGTCACAGGAAAGAAGAGGCAGCATCTCCTCCAGGAGGAAATCCAGGCAGGAGTGGAGGAAGTACATGTCAGCAGGATAGCGAAACTTGGCCAGCAAAGAGCCTGGACAAGGTGGGAGAATGTGGAGCAGCACAAGATCACCCGGTCAGACTTCTGGCGGTCTGACTTCCACCGCATCACATTCCTGGTCCAGGCAGTGTATGACACCTTACCAAGCCCCACCAACCTCCACACTTGGGGCAAGGCAGAGTCACCTTCCTGCCCTCAGTGTGGCAGGAGAGGAACCCTGCAACACCTCCTTAGCAGCTGTCCTAAGGCCCTGGCTGATGGTCGCTATCACTGGTGCCACAACCCAGTGCTGAAGGTGCTTGTGGAAGTGGTAAGCACTGCCATCAACTCCAGCAAGTTCCATCCAGGGAAGGTTTCCATCAACCTCCTAAAAGCTGGCGAGGCTCCCCCACCACTGCGGACAAGACTGTGGCTGCTTTCAACAGCCCCTGACTGGCAGCTGAGAATGGATCTTGGAAAACAGCTAAAGTTTCCAGAGCATGTCACCCATTCCACACTCCGCCCAGACCTGGTCATCTTCTCAGACTCCACCAGACAAGTCATCATGTGAGAACTCACAGTGCCCTGGGAAGAAACCATAAAGGAGGCCCATGAGAGGAAATTGGGCAAATACCAGGAGCTTGTGGAGGAGTGTAGAAGCAACAGCTGGTGAGCTCGCTGTTACGCCATCAAAGTGGGCTGTCAAGGTTTCATAGGCTGCTCTCTCTGCAAAGCCCTGACAGTGCTGGGAGTGACTGGAGCACAAAGAAGGGGAGTCATATGCTCCATCACTGAAGCCACAGAAAGAGCCACAAGGTGGCTCTGGAGGAAGAGGGAAGACCCATGGCTTGTTGCTGCTGAGATGCAAGCCGGGACCTTATCAACCCCGGCTTGGTCACCTGGGTGAGAGGGTCTGATGTTGCAAGACCCAAAACCCCCAATGACCCCAGGCACATCACTGAGAATGCATCCCAGTGCATCATAAAGATGTATCTTGAAACCTGCGATTAGCATAGAGCCACTTGTGGAAATGATTAGATCAAATCCCCAGATATAAGGCATAGATTATCAAAAGGGTATTACACATAAGATTGGATTATTTGCAGATGACATTTTACTCTAAATAACGTGCCCTGTAGATTCAATCCCAGCCATAATGAGTGATTTGGAAAACTATGGAGAGTTGTCTGGGTATAAGATAAATGAGACTAAATCAGAAGCTATAATGGTAATGGGATGTTGACCACCTCATTTGAATAGTATAGCACCCTTTCATTGTGCTAATGAGGGATTCAGATATTTAGGAATTATTCTTACTTCCAGGAACAATCAGTTATATCAAGCTAACTATGAGAAGTTGATTTCAAAAGTCAAATCAGACATTTCTAGGTGGAAAATTTTACTTAACATTAAGAAAACTGACCCAATTAACACTTTGAATGTTAAAGCAACTTTTTTTGATTGTAACATATTTACTTAGGATAGGTCCTAAATCACATGAATCCAAAGAGTATCACTCACCTTTTCACCAGCAGCTCCCTTTGATCCTGTAGCCCCAGGTAAGCCCTACAGAAACAAATATATGGCATCAACATTACTGAAAATTTACAAAAGTTAAATTAATCTATTCATTCTGCCACATCATAAACAAATCCCACTCTCACATTAAAGTAAAACTGGCTTGTTTGTTTAAAAAAATTCTTTTGAAATTGGGGGTTCATTTGGGGTTTATGTATGAAACTTACAGGTAGTCCTTGAAGTCCAACCTCTCCAGGGTTTCCAGGTTTCCCAGGGCTTCCCTGTATGAAATGCAGTTTCCTGAGTCTGAATTAAATTATTTTAAAAACCAAAGTTGGGTACCAAAATGTAATCTGCTATATCTCATAGTTAAGACTATACCTTAACTCCAGGTAATCCAGGAATTCCATCATGCCCATCTACACCAGGTAAACCCTAAAAATAGGAAAGAAATGACTGTGCATGACAATGGGTTTTAAATAGTATCAAATTTGTTTTACAGTCTGAATACACATACATATCATACTTGTTTGCAAGCAACTGAATTGTTCTGGGAAAATAATAACTTTAATACTACACCATTTACAAAACATGGACGAATCACAGAATATGGATTCACGGAGCATAAAAAATACAATACAAAGTACAGATCTTTTATTCACAGATATGTGATATTTTCCATGAAATATCAATAATAAATTAATAAAGTAAACATATAAATGCAGGTAAGATATTTTAATTACGAACTTTGGCAGTCCAAACATTTAATTGTTTTAGCCTTCTTAATTTGTTTTATACTGAGTTTACAATTCTGGCATCTTGGATGGAACCATTTCCTGCATTTTGTACAATTAAACATAAATCCATATTCTGGCATCCTACATGTGCAGTACAGTTTTATTTCAGAAGTAAATTCCATAACTTCATTTCGCTTGCATCTTTCTGCAAGATTCATCCGTGAGTTCTAATCCAACGGCATCAACATTTTCACAGACATCACTCACGGGAACAGTCGCTTCATCCTCATTCTTTGTTCCCAATTCAACTTTTGTTTCATCTTCAAGGAGATCTAATTTAACCTTCTTAACCTCGCTGTCTTCAGGATATTCATACTCAACATCACCTGGTCTTGGTTGTTTTCTTCCTGCCTTTTTCTTTCCTTGAGCATTTTTCTGTAATATGGTAAGATTCATGGATTTTGATGGCACAGACACTTGAACATCCATCCTTAAAGACATTTTCATGAACAAAATGTGACAGTCATTTGGAATTAAACAGGAACATTTTTCTTTTGGAAATAATTGGACAGTGTATAATTGTCTGGTGGGTCCTAATATAAAGAAACAACCCATTCTGGGGACAAAAGATATTCTGTCTCCTGAAATGATTTCCTTAGATTTTGCTATTTTCGACAAATTTGCATATTCCATTGATTCGGAAAAATTGTACGTGAAGCAAAAGTCAGATGACTTTGTGGACTCAACAGTTGAGTGATAACTCTTCACAGAACCCATCATCTATCTGTATTGCTCCAGAGGAAGTTGAAGATGACAAAGGTCACTTTTCAATATGAAGTTTCCAATACCTGCCTTTCCTCGTCTGAGTTCTCCTAAGTAATACTGCTGCAGAAATCTAAATGATAACAGAATCTAGAGGTTCTTCTTTCCAATTGTTCAAATTTTTCATATGCCAGTTAAAGCCTTCACTTTGATTAGATGTAACACCATTTTCCGGTTGCAGGTTGACAAACTTTCAACATGAGCCCTTGCGAAATACTCAAGTTTGGGATGAATTTGTGACCTAAAGTACTCCACAAACTTTTGACTCCATCCATTTTGCCGTTTTTCAATTTCTGTTTCAATTGAAGTCTTTGCTGGCACACAGAGAATTCTGTAAATTTCTTCAACATAAAAATTAGCATCAGGCTTATTTCCACCGGTGGACAAGACATATCGCTCTATGTCCATCTGCAAATGCCTCCAACACCCGACTACTTTAAGAGTTGTTTCTGCTTCTATTACATTTAATATACCATGTTCCATATCAATAGCTATGGATACATTAGAGAGATTTGATTTACAGTAACTATGGAGCAGCTCAAATAAGATTTCATGGTGTGATTGAAATTTTCGCTCATGGATCATGAACAAAGCAGGTAGAACAGGTTTCTCCTCAAACGTTTGATGCTTGTACAAAAAGTGTCAATACATAAATATCTCCCATGGAAAATGTAGTGTCATAGCTAAGGAGTTCATTTTTGGGAGCAAGTTGAAGACTTTGGTTTAATTCATTCAACATGACTTCCATGCCTAAAATTACAATAAGATCCAGAAAAGTTAGATTTAGACAATCTTTATTGTCATTCAGTATGCAACAAGTGTACACCGAACGAAATTTCATTGCAATTTGGCTCAGCACAGAATTAAATATGAAGTGTATTAAATTAAATTATGCAGCAGCAAAAATATTATAAAGTGCAATAGTATAAGGTGACCTGTGGAATTAGTAAATGTTCAAGTTATAAATAGAACTTTAGAGTTTGGATTTGGAGTTCAGCAATCTGGTGACCTGGGGGGAAAACTGTTACAGAACCTAGTGGTCCTGCACCAAATGCTGCGGAACAAATCTTTTGTCTTCATATGTAATTGCATGCAAATTTATTATGGCATCTTTATTATGGCATCTTTAGTCTGACGTTCTGTTTTGTTTTTCTCTTTGAGGTAATGGATTTGATGAACATTCCGTGGCATGCCCATGATTTCCACTTTCTTTTCTGTGGCTATGGACTCTTTGTATAATTTATGGGCACTTCAGTCCATGTTGCTTTTTACCATCTCCTCCATCTTTTTAATGACAGAAGGCTTTGTTCTGATGGATATTTTTGTTTGCTTTATGCAATGTCCATGTGCCTTCAGTTTAGATATAGATTCATCACCGATGTAATGTAACATTGTTCTTAAAGTTTGGCGACAACAGGACGTAAACTTCTTTTTGAAAATGCTTGTCTGTTACTCTTTTCTTCCTATTTGTTCCAATATGTAGATAGTAATAATACTTCTTTAACTCTCTGGAGTTACCTTTGAACTTATGGGTCCCTTCACAAGAAAAACTGAAAAACAGAATGAAAGAGAAAGATAGAAATAAAAAGAAATAAAGGCAAGAAGAATACAGATAGAAAGATAAACAAAAAATTCATACAAAGTAGATGATATATCTGAAATGTCATCAGTGAAATGAATTTACCTGTGACCACCTGCTACCCAATCCCTACTTTCTACATCAATCTTTGGGTGAAATGCATAAACTTCACCCCTGTTTGGCAAAAATGGAAATCTAATATTTATCTTATTACCCAAGTCTTGTAACCTCCTTCTGATGATATCGGCTAAACATTGGTCCTTGAATGGTATGGCAATTCTGATGTTGTTATCCGGTTCTTTAACTTCCGGTGTACCAGGATGTTTAGAAAGATTAGAATTGACAAATCCTTTGATGGTATTGTCAATTAAGGTTTGCGGGTACAGCGGTGCTTGAAAGGTTGTGAACCCTTTAGAATTTTCTATATTTCTGCATAAATATGACCTAAAACATCATCAGATTTTCACACAAGTCCTAAAAGTAGATAAAGAGAACCCACTTAAATGAGACAAAAATATTATACTTGGTCATTTATTTATTGAGGAAAATGAGCCAATATTACATATCTGTGAGTGGCAAAAGTATTTGAACCTTTGCTTTCAGTATCTGGTGTGACCCCCTTGTGCAACAATAACTGCAACTAAACATTTCTGGTAACTGTTGATCAGTCCTGCACTCCGGCTTGGAGGAATTTTAGCCCATTCCTCCATACAGAACAGCATCAACTCTGGGATGTTGGTGGGTTTCCTCACATGAACTGCTCGCTTCAGGTCCTTCCACAATATTTAAATTGGATTAAGGTCAGGACTTTGACTTGGCCATTCCAAAACATTAACTTTATTCTTCTTTAACCATTCTTTGGTAGAACGACTTGTGTGCTTCGGGTCATTGTCTTACTGCATGACCCACCTTCTCTTGAGATTCAGTTCATGGACAGATGTCCTGACATTTTCCTTTAGAATTCACTAGTATAATTCAGAATTCATTGTTCCATCAATGATGGCAAGCCATCCTGACCCAGATGCAGCAAAACAGGCCCCAACCATGATACTACCACCAACATGTTTCACAGATGGGATAAGGTTCTTGTGCTGGAACGCAGTGTTTTCCTTTCTCCAAACATAATGCTTCTCATTTAAACCAAAAAGTTCTATTTTGGTCTCATCCATCCACAAAACATTTTTCCAATAGCCTTCTGGCTTGTCCACGTGATCTTTAGCAAACTGCAGATGAGCAGCAATGTTCTTTTTGGAGAGCAGTGGCTTTCTCCTTGCAACCCTGCCATGCACACCATTGTTGTTCAGTGTTCTCCTGATGGTGGACTCATGAACATTAACATTAGCCAATGTGAGAGGGGCCTTCAGTTGCTTAGAAGTTACCCTGGGGTCCTTTGTGACCTCACTGACTATTACACGCCTTGCTCTTGGAGTGATCTTTGTTGATCAACCACTCCTGGGGAGTGTAACCATGGTCTTGAATTTCCTCCATTTGTACACAATCTGTCTGACTGTGGATTGGTGAAGTCCAAACTCTTTAGAGATGGTTTTGTAACCTTTTCCAGCCTGATGAGCATCAACAATGCTTTTTCTGAGGTCCTCAGAAATCTCCTTTGTTCATGCCATGATACACTTCCACAAACATGTGTTGTGAAGATCAGACTTTGATAGATCCCTGTTCTTTAAATAAAACAGGGTGCCCACTCACACCTGATTGTCATCCCGCTGATTGAAAACACCTGACTCTAATTTCACCTTCAAATTAACTGCTAATCCTAGAGGTTCACATACTTTTGTCACTCACAGATTATGTAATATTGGATCATTTTCCTCAATAAATAAATTACCAAGTATAATATTTGTGTCTCATTTGTTTAACTGGGTTCTCTTTATCTACTTTTAGGACTTGTGTGAAAATCTGATGATGTTTTAGGTCATATTTATGCAGAAATATAGAAAATTCTAAAGGGTTCACAAACTTTCAAGTACCACTGTACTTCAGGCATAGGAACACTTTCCTTGAACAGTCACATTCATCATTAAAATAGGACCATGAAGATGATAATTGATAGGCTCTGTCTAGCATTGTTTTAAATAAGCCTCATTTATGGAACTCATCCACATGACTTTCATAGTGTAGGAGGAGGCCGGTGTTTGTTGGCTTGATGTACACTTTAGTTTTGATATGACAGGACTTACTGAGAAGTTGTAAGCCAAGAAAAGGAAGCATGCCATCTTTCTCAATATCCATGGTAAACTTTAAAGAGACATGGCAATGATTTTGGACATCCAGAAATTTAGATGCTTCTACTTTATTAAGCATTATTACTACAGTGTCATCAACATACCTGAGGTCAAATGCCAGAATATTATTGGAGGTATGATACCTCCGATAATATTTTGGCATTTGACCTTCTTGTTGAAGAGTATTCTCAGTTAAGCACATAAACATGTTGCGTAGCAGAGGCCCGAGTGGGGAACCCATAGCGATGCTGTGAATTTGTTCATATAGTGTTCCATTAAATTGGAACAGTTGATGTTTGGTTGCTATAGTAAGAAGATCGATGAGGTCTGCTCTGCTCAATTGTAGGCCATAGGCATCATTGAACAAGTTTCCTTCAAATGCTTTTGTGGCAGCGGGGGCGTGGTCAAGCGCCGGTCTGTGACAGGAGGGCGGAGTCAGGGAAGGTAAGTGGCAGAATCACTACACCTGACGTCAATTAACCTGTGTTTGTGTGTATCTTCCCAGTGACCGCGCCCTATTTAAAGAGGGAGAGCTGAGAGCAGAGGAGAGCTCATCCCCGAACAAGACGCCAGTCGTGTGTGCGTCTATAGCAGTAAAGATTGTTACACTGAAAAGTAGAGCAAGAAACGCTATTTTTGAACCCAATCTCTGTCCTGCCGTCCTCTGTGCTCCACCCACCCATACGAACTGCTACAGTGGTGCCAAAACCCGGGCCGGTTTGCTGGCGCTGCGGGGAGCCGGGTCACCTTCAACAGCAGTGCACGGAGATGGAAGTGGGCACGGTGGTTCGGATCCCCGATGCGCCAGAGGCCACCCTCGATCGGGCCGGAGCGTATCGCATACCGGTGAGTATCCAAGGGGATACATATCAGGCGTTGGTGGATTCTGGTTGTAACCAGACCTCAATTCACCAAAGCCTGGTGCAAAATGAGGCATTGGGGGGAGCACAGTGGGTGAAGGTGTTGTGTGTGCACGGTGATGTTCACAGCTACCCTTTGGTGTCAGTCCACATTTTTTTCCGAGGGGAAAAATTTATAGTGAAGGTGGCGGTTAATCCTCGCCTTACCCACTCTATAATTTTGGGGACTGATTGGCCGGGATTTGGGGATTTAATGACACACTTAGTAAAGAGTGGGTCCTGCCATTTGACAGGGGGAGGTCCCGGTGTTGCTTTGGTGGGAGCAGCTGTCACAGAGCCGTCTACGTCATCTCTGCACCAGAGTGAGGAGCCGCCAGCTCCTCCTCTCTCTATTGGGGAATCCCTCGCAGATTTCCCATTAGAACAATCGCGAGACGAGACTCTGCGACATGCGTTTGACCAAGTGAGAGTAATTGATGGTCAAACACTCCAGCTGAACGCCACCCCGTCCTTCCCCTACTTCGCGATTATGAAGGATAGGTTATACCGAGTGACGCAGGACACTCAAACTAAAGAGCGAGTCACACAGCTTTTAATTCCAAAGAGCCGCCGGGAATTGGTATTCCAGGCGGCTCACTTTAATCCCATGGCTGGACACTTAGGGCAGGATAAGACACTAGCCCGAATAATGGCCCGATTCTATTGGCCGGGGATTCGCGGCGATGTTCGTAGGTGGTGTACGGCATGCCGCGAATGCCAGTTAGTAAATCCAGCGGCCATTCCAAAAGCGCCTTTGCGCCCTCTTCCATTAATCGAGACCCCGTTTGAGAGAATTGGGATGGATCTCTTTGGGCCATTAGATCGGTCAGCACGAGGGTACCGCTTTATATTAGTTCTGGTGGACTATGCAACGCGATACCCGGAAGCAGTGCCTCTGCGCAATATCTCAGCACGCAGTATTGCTGAGGCACTCTTCCGTGTCATCTCCCGAGTCGGAATCCTGAAAGAGATTCTGACTGATCAAGGCACTACATTTATGTCACGAACACTGCGCGAACTGTATGGGTTATTGGGGATTAAGCCGATCCGCACCAGTGTGTATCACCCACAAACGGACAGTTTAGTGGAACAGTTCAACCGCACCCTCAAAAATATCATTAAAAAATTCGTAAGTGAGGACGCACGTAATTGGGATAAGTGGCTCGAGCCCTTGTTGTTCTCAGTGCAAGAGGTTCCCCAAGCCTCCACGGGGTTCTCCCCGTTTGAATTATTATATGGGCGTAAGCCGCGCGGCATCCTAGACGTGCTGCGGGAAAATTGGGAGGAGGGACCTTCACAAAGCAAGAATGAAATTCAATACATTATGGATCTGTGCGCAAAACTCCACACGCTCACCCACCTAACCCAGGAGAATTTGCGGCAGGCCCAGGAATGGCAAGCCCGCCTGTACAGCAAGGGTACGCGCCTTAGGGAGTTCACACAGGGAGATAAAGTACTCGTACTGTTTCCCACGTCGAGCTCCAAGTTGATCGCCAAGTGGCAAGGACCCTTTGAGGTCACACGGCGAGTCGGGGACGTCGACTATGAGGTAAGGCGAACGGACAGGGGTGGGGCGCTACAGATTTACCACCTCAATCTGTTTAAATTCTGGAATGAGGAGGTCCCCGTGGCGTTGGTGTCGGTGGTTCCGGAGAAGGCGGAGCTGGGGCCGGAAGTTCAAAAAGGGGCATTGACATCACGTACCTCTCCGGTCCCCTGTGGAGACCACCTCTCCCCAACCCAACTCACGAAGGTCGCCCAGTTGCAGACCGAGTTTTCGGATGTGTTCTCACCCCTGCCCGGTCGCACTAACCTCATAGAGCACCACATAGAGACGCCCCCGGGGGTAGTAGTGCGTAGCCGCCCTTACAGACTACCGGAACACAAAAAAAAGGTGGTTCGGGAGGAACTCGAGACCATGCTCGAAATGGGCATCGTCGAGGAGTCCCACAGTGACCGGAGCAGCCCGGTGGTCTTGGTACCCAAGGCCGATGGGTCGGTCCGGTTCTGCGTGGACTACAGGAAAGTCAACGCGGTGTCTAAATTCGATGCGTACCCAATGCCTCGTATTGATGAGTTGCTTGATCGACTCGGCACGGCTCGCTTTTATTCGACACTGGATTTGACGAAGGGATATTGGCAGATCCTCTTGACTCCCCTATCCCGAGAAAAAACGGCCTTTTCCACATCGTTTGGTTTACACCAATTCGTCACCCTTCCATTTGGGCTGTTTGGGGTGCCCGCTACGTTTCAGCGGCTGATGGATAGAGTCCTCCACCCCCACGCCACTTATGCGGCCGCGTATCTAGATGATATTATCATCTATAGTAATGACTGGCCGAGACACCTTGAACATCTGAGGGCCGTCCTTAGGTCGCTGAGGCGAGCGGGGCTCACAGCCAACCCAAAGAAGTGTGCGATTGGGGCGGGTGGAAGTACGGTATCTGGGCTTCCACTTGGGCAACGGGCAGGTGCGTCCCCAAATTAATAAGACGGCAGCGATTGTGGCCTGCCTGAGGCCCAAGACCAAAAAGGGGGTGAGACAGTTCCTGGGGCTGGCTGGCTATTACCGTAGGTTTATACCTAATTATTCGGACATCACCAGCCCGCTGACTGATCTCACTAAAAAGGGGGGCCCAGATCCGGTCCAGTGGACGGAGCAATGCCAGCAGGCTTTTTCAGAGGTAAAGGCTGCACTGTGTGGGGGGGCCACTTTTACACTCCCCTGACTTTTCTCTCCCCTTTGTGTTGCAGACCGATGCGTCGGACAGAGGGCTGGGGGCAGTTTTGTCCCAGGAGGTGGAGGGGGAGGACCGGCCCGTCCTCTACATCAGTAGGAAGCTGTCAGTGCGTGAGGGGCGCTACAGCACCATTGAAAAGGAGTGTCTGGCGATCAAGTGGGTGGTCCTCGCCCTCCGTTACTACCTGCTGGGGCGCCCTTTCACCCTCTGTTCGGACCACACGCCCCTCCAGTGGCTCCACCGCATGAAGGATGCCAATGCGCGGATCACCCGTTGGTATCTAGCACTACAACCCTTCAACTTTAATGTGGTCCACAGGCCGGGGGCGCAGATGGTCGTGGCGGACTTCCTCTCCCGTCAAAGGGGGGGGAGTCGGCTGTGGGCCGGACGGCTGCCCGGTCTGAGTTGGGCGGTGGGGGTATGTGGCAGCGGGGGCGTGGTCAAGCGCCGGTCTGTGACAGGAGGGCGGAGTCAGGGAAGGTAAGTGGCAGAATCACTACACCTGACATCAATTAACCTGTGTTTGTGTGTGTCTTCCCAGTGACCACGCCCTATTTAAAGAGGGAGAGCTGAGAGCAGAGGAGAGCTCATCCCCGAACAAGACGCCAGTCGTGTGTGCGTCTATAGCAGTAAAGATTGTTACACTGAAAAGTAGAGCAATAAACACTATTTGTGACTGCTCACCAAATCCAGGGACACATGTCGGCCGAAACGAATCCGAGATAATCGCAAAAGAAGCATTTTTTTTCGAAATTTGTGATTTTTGTTTTTTTCCATCATGTGCAAGTTGAGATCTTGAAGAATGCAATCAGTATTTCAGATAATAGATTGTTTTGTTGGAAAAGCATACATTTTTTGTTGCAAATTGTCTCGTTTTTGTCAGGACTGTAGCCTGCTGGGGGGTGTGGGTAAATTACCATATGGGCCATTCACATGAAGATTTAAGTCATTTGTTTTTTTTTTCCGCGAATCAGCTGTATGATCCGAGCTGAGCGCATGGCTACTTAACCTGCATACAGGCGTGTAATTTCACTATGGAATGAGTTACTAAACAGAGCGCAGAGGAGCAAACACCCCGAAGCAAACAGACACTAGCAAAAAAAAACGCAACCTTGTTTTCCAGATTGAATGGAATACTTGAATGATCGGATGATACACGGACCGTTCTAGGATTATATTCCATCGGAGGCATTGGTGTGTGCAAGGCGCCGTTTCTCTTTCTGATGGGGTAAGTTTATTAATCTAAGGCTGTGTGGTTATTTTTGCATGTAACGGAGAGTGTTGTGGTTTGGTTAAGCCTAGGTCACAACCGGACGTACGATTTTTTTGGCCGTGTGATTTTTGGCGTTTCCCAAATCGCTGCGGTTTTTTTTTGTTCACGGAGAAAGACGCGCGTTGGCCGTAAGTTTGTCTTGCAACCTGAAAAAACCGTAAGCGCCTGTAGAGTTTGTTTGACATGACAAAGAACCTCTGCGGCCAGTCTGCAGCTCGAAAATCAGCACATCACACGCGCGCTCTCGTGCGTTTCATGCGCGCCCTCCGTGTGTTTCTTGCGTTTTTTGCGTGTAGACCGGCCGTAGGAGCGCGTACAGCTGGTTGTGACCGAGGCTTTACATGAAACTAGTGTTGTGTTAGTTGTGTCATCATCGTGCTATCTTTCTTTCTTACGGTGTGAGTAATTTTTCAACCACAAAACGTTAAAGTATACTTTAGGACTTATTTTTGTACTTCATAATTGTGTTGGGCATACTTTGCATGGAAGGAAAATTGACGTGGTGATCTTTGTTTACATGAAAGTAGTATCGTGCTAGCTCGTAGGGGGTAGGGCTTTCCTTAATGTCATGCAAATGAGCACCATTATGTGCCCGCCCTACACCCAGAGTAGCTGAGATGGAAAACTTTGAGGGCGATTTTCTCCCTTTTCTGTTTTAAGAAGTATACACTTTCAAAAGGCCACACATTCTTCAAATATTGTCAGATCTCCACATGGAAGGCATCATTGGAAAGCTTAGAAACTGTACTTTCTGAATCTGTCAATAACTCAAAATGCCCCCGGGCCGACATGTGTCCCTGGATTCTGTGATCTGCCACATTTTTGAACCCGATCTCTGTCCTGCCGTCCTCTGTGCTCCACCCACCCATACGAACTGCTACAGCTTTGTTTACATGAATCTCTATAGTTTCATCCAATGGAGTATTGATGAACAATGAAGCAACGTCATATGATACTACTACATCAGAGTGCGGATCTCCTGATTATAGTTAGTCGGTTTGGGTAGAATTCTATGCATGGTGGACTCAAGACTCTTTCCTTTCTCTAACAGAGGATGGAAATTTTTAGGTGGTCTGCCTCTGGTCCCAGGGCTCTCAAGGCCAACAACTTTGAACTTCACGGTGTCGCCCACAGAGGCACTCATCAACAAACTTAAATAGTCAGACTTGTCTAAAATTACTAGTCTAGATCCTTTATCAGGTTTAGTGATGATAATGTTGTCATGCTTTTTCAGTTGGTTTATGGCTTTGATAAGGGACTTAGGTAGTTTAGAACCCTTCTGTTGATTATAGTTAAGTGCTATAGATAGAAGACAGTTCTTTAGAATCATCATTGAGTAGTTTAGGCTCAAATTTCCAGTAAGCTTTTTCAAAGCTGGCCTTGACATTGATGGAAGAGACAGGTTCAGGAATGGAAAATTGAAGACCTCGGCAAAGTACCAGTTTTCGAAAGAAGGTTAATTTATATGAGGAAAGATTCAACGTGTTCATCGATGTCAGTCTCTCTGTTTAGTAGTTGTGAAATCTTGCTTGTGTGGTTGGACATGACATTGTGATGGTATTCCTTGCAAAGTTTCGTCATTGTTTTTAAAATCCACATATAACAAAGAAGACTGCAGTTCTTTCATATATCATCATAGATTGTGTTAATTTCAGCCTTCAGACATAAACTTTGTTGGATCTTCTTTCGAAGTTCTTCAGCTACCACATTCTTTGAGAAGGTTTTGGAGGATTGTCTCTATTTACTGCATTTGGTTTGATTAACCTTAGCGAATGCTGGTGTAAGTCCAAAGTTTTGACAAAGGCGGAGAAACTCAATTGCTCCATCACACTTTATCTGTCTTTTACTACACTGTTTGAGTCTATGAAACAAATGAAGTTGGTTGTCCCTTTTAAGCAAATTTATAAGTGAAGAATTAGAAAAACAAAAAAAATTCTAAATATTAAGAAAAAGAGCGCGACGTTTCGGTGCCACTCGGACACCATTATCAAGCGAGTGTTTGTAAGCTAAGTCAATGCCAAAACATATAAAAATAGATTAGCATAATGCTAAACAAAATGTTTGGACTGTAAGGAGTCTGAGTGCATGTTAAGAGTTGGTCTTCTTTCTCTAATGTAGAGCATTTCGTACAACAAGCAGTCAAATTTCCTCTGACACTTTCTTAAGACAACAAAGTTCTTATTAATGTTTTTAGGTGCAATCCTGTGTGCCGTCCTATAGTGTTTACTGATGCTTGAAAACATGCCTTTATGCTCTTCAACACGCCAAGACCGAGCGTCACTGGATCGTGAAGATCGTGAGTTGGATCATGAGTTGGCAGAGGACCATCTGGCGGCAGTTCCGGCAGCAGGCGGATATCCTGCCTCTTCTCTCTCTCTCTCTCTTTCTCTCTCTCCCCCGTTCCCATCCCCGCACCATGGAAACAGGGGCTGACCCTCCCACAGCTGGCTTGCTGAGCCCATGGTGTCCTCTTCTGTATCTGTTTCTCTCCCTCAGGTGAGTGATTCCTAAAATGCCAGTGCAGAAGCAAAGCCTGGGCTGGTATGCTGGCACTGTGGGGAGCCTGGGTACTTCCAGGGCCAGTGCCCAGTGTTGGAGGTTGGGGCCATGGTCCAGATCCCCAATGCACCAGAGACTGCCCTTGATTGGACCAGAGCATATCGCATACCAGGGAGTATTCAAGGGGATACATATCACATGTTGGTGGATTCCGGCTATAATCAGACCTCAATCCGCCAAAGCCTGGTTCAAGGTAAGGCATTGGGCATAGCACAAGTGGTGAAGGTTGTGTGTGTGCACGGGGATGTTCATGAATATCCACTAGTGTCCATCCACATTCAATTTCAGGGAGTAAAACATAGTGTAGAGGTGCCGGTTAGCCCACGCCTCAACCACCCACTGATTCTGGGGACAGACTTGCTAGGGTTTAAATGTTTAATGGAGAGTGTAATAGTGGGTGTGTCCTGCAATAACACATCACGGGGGATTCCAGTGTGGCATTATCTGGGGAAGCCAGCTCAGAGCCGTCCATGTCAGCACCACATCAAAGTGATGCAAAGAGAGGGGAGTGGCCCACCCCTCCGCTCTCTCTCAGGGATTCCCTTGAGGATTTCTCTTTAGAAAAACATGAGATGAGACTTTGTGTCATGCTTTTGACCAACTGAGAGTAGTCGATGGTCAGAATCTCCAGCCAAATGCAACACTCTCCTTCCCGTACTTTGCAATTATTAATGATAGGTTATACCAAGTGATGCAAGGCACTCAGACCCATGAACAAATAACCCAGTTGTTAATCCCAAAGAACTGTAGGGAACTCATATTCCATACAGCTCACTTTAACCCTATGGCCGGACACTTAGGTCAGGCTATAATAATGGCTCGGTTCTGTTGGCCAGGGATTCATGGGGATGTCTGAAGGTGGTGTGCAATGTGCCATGAATGCCAGCTGGTGAATCCAGCGGCCACTCCAAAAGTGCCCTTGCACCCTCTTCCCCTGATTGAGACCCCCTTCCAAAGAATTGGCATAGTTATAAGAAAATTACTAATTGTACTCTTTATATTCTTCTTTTTTGGTACTGTAAACATAAACATATATACTATAAACAATCACTGAAACCCATTGTCAACTATTTATATTTTACTTGGAGGACAACATAAAATGTTGAAGGTGGATATTTGTATTAATATAAGCACACATTTAATAGGGAGCCACCCCAACTACCCTGAAATCATTGCTACCAAAGGAGTGTTTGAGATCCCACCCAGGGTCAGCTATCTAGGTAGGTAATATTACCTACTTAGCTATCTAGGTAGGTAATCAGTAGGTAATGTTTAGCTACTGCATGTACAGTAACTTTACCAATATCTTAATTCATTTAATACCTAATTTTATAAAGCAACAACAGATAAATACTTTAAGTTATGTAGTTCGCAAAGAATACCACAAAATCAGCAATACACTAAAGTCAGACTCTTTTTCTGTCTGGTTTTTAGATAAGGGAGTTTTGAGTTCAACCAGATGAAAATTGAAGATGAAGACATGGTTCAATAAACATTCTTCCTAGATTATATGAGTCACTGAACCTTATTTTGCAAATAAGTTTTGATTCCACCAGCAGTCTTTAACACTGAATGAGAAGTATGTTTCAACATTTTGTTTTGTTTTTTGTTTTAATTTAGAATTTTATGAATACTATATCATGGATGTTAGGCTAGTATGATTTTAACTTTCATTCTTACACTAGACAGGCAGCTCTGCTTTCTGCTACATCATCACTGTGCTAGATTACCCTTTGTAAAATCAGAGAGAATGCTTATTTATTTGAAGCAAAAAGTTGAAATTATCTGGACAAGTCATATACTATATGCCAAATAGTAAGTGGACACCTGACCAACACCCATATGTGGGCTTTCTCCAAACTGTTTCCACAAAGTTAAAACACATATAGTACCAGTTAAAAGTTTGGACACACCTCATTCATAGGTTTTTCTAGATTTTGTCTATTTTCTACATTGTAGAATAATACTGGAGAAATCAAAACTATGAAATAACATACGGAACCATGTGGTAAACAAAAAAAGTGTTTAAAAAAACAAAATATGTTTCATAATTTAGATTCTTCAGAGTAGCTACCGTTTACCTTGATGACAGCTTTGCACATGACTGGCATTATGTTAACCAGCTTCATGAGGTAGTCACCTAAAATGCCTTTCATTAAACAGGGGTCCCTTGTCAGAGGTTAATTTGTGGAATTTCTTGCCTTCTTAATGCATTTGAGACCATGAAATAGTAAATAATAAAAATACAATAAATAGCCCTATTCAACAACTGTAGTAATCCATATTATGTCAAGCACTGCTCAATTATGTAAAGAAAAGTGATAGTCCATCATTACTTGAAGACATAAAGTGTCTTTTAATTAATACAAAATAAAGAAAAAAACATTGAACTAGAAGGTGTGTCCAAACTTTTAACTTATACTGTAATTGTCTAGAGTGATTTTGTATGCTGTAGGACTAAGATTTCCCTTCACTGGAACGAAAGGGTCCAAACTTATTTCATCATGACAAAGCCCCTGTGCAATAACACAAGGTCCATGAAGGCGTGATTTGTGAAAGAATTTGTGTGGCCTGCACAGAGCCCAGAAATCAACCCCACTGAACACCTGCGGGTTGAATTGGAACGCCGACTGCACATGGCATTCTCATATCCCCACAATCATACTGCAAAATCTAATGGAAAGCCTTCCCAGAAAAGTGGAGGCTGTTATAACAGCAAAGTAGGGAACAACACAGAGTTAATGCCCATGGTTTTGGAATAAGCACATATGAATGTGATGGTCACTGAACGTTTAATAAATATTAATGAACCTGGGACACAGTGATTTAATACAGAATCTCATAAGACTAATAAATGGCTCCCCCCACCCCTTTTTTTATTTAGCAGTACAGTTGGACTATGGCTTCAGGACAGCACAAAGCACAATGAAAAATAAGTGTAAAATTAAGTTCGTTCTCTATACTTACACTCTCACCCTTTGGCCCTGGAAGACCAGTGATGCCTCTTTGTCCCTGGGGTCCCTGAAAATAGAGATTAACATAATTCCAGCAACACACACACACACACACACACATTATATATATATATATATATATATATATATATATATATATATATATATATATATATATATATATAGTGGTACTTGAAAGTTTGTGAACCCTTTAGAATTTTCTATATTTCTGCATAAATATGACCTAAAACATCATCAGAATTTCACACAAGTCCTAAAAGTAGATAAAGAGAATGCAGTTAAACAAATGAAACAAAAATATTATACTTGGTCATTTAATTATTGAGGAAAATGATCCAATATTACATCTTTGTGAGTGGCAAAAGTATGTGAACCTCTAGGACTAGCAGTTAATTTGAAGATGAAATTAGAGTCAGATGTTTTCAATCAATGGGATGGCAATCAGGTGAGAGTGGACACCCTGTTTTATTTAAAGATCAGGGATCTCACAAAGTCTGATCTTCACAACACATGTTTGTGGAAGTGTATCATGGCACAAACAAAGGAGATTTCTGAGGAGGAAATGCAAGATGATTGTTACCTTCCCCAGGAGTGGTTGACCAACAAAGATCACTGCAAGAGCAAGGCGTGTAATAGTCGGCGAGGTCACAAAGGACCCCAGGGTAACTTCTAAGCAACTGAAGGCCTCTCTCACATTGGCCAATTTTAATGTTCATGAGTCCACCATCAGGAGAACACTGAACAACTATGGTGTGCATGGCAGGGTTGCAAGGAGAAAGCCACTGCTCTCCAAAAAGAACATTGCTGCTCGTCTGCAGTTTGCTAAAGATCATGAGGACAAGCCAGAAGGCTATTGGAAAAATATTTTGTGGATGGATGAGACCAAAATAGAACTTTTTGGTTTAAATGAGAAGCGTTATGTTTGGAGAAAGGAAAACACTGCATTCCAGCATAAGAACCTTATCCCATCTGTGAAACATGGTGGTGGTAGTATCATGGTTGGGGCCTGTTTTGCTGCATCTGGGCCAGGATGGCTTACCATCATTGATGGAACAATGAATTCTGAATTATACCAGTGAATTCTAAAGGAAAATGTCAGGACATCTGTCCATGAACTGAATCTCAAGAGAAGGTGGGTCATGCAGCAAGACAACGACCCTAAGCTCACAAGTCGTTCTACCAAAGAATGGTTAAAGAAGAATAAAGTTAATGTTTTGGAATGGCCAAGTCAAAGTCCTGACCTTAATCCAATGGAAATGTTGTGGAAGGACCTGAAGCGAGCAGTTCATGTGAGGAAACCCACCAACATCCCAGAGTTGAAGCTGTTCTGTACGGAGAATGGGCTAAAATTCCTCCAAGCCGGTGTGCAGGACTGATCAACAGTTACCGCAAACGTTTAGTTGCAGTTATTGCTGCACAAGGGGGTCACACCAGATACTGAAAGCAAAGGTTCACATACTTTTGCCACTCACAGATATGTAATATTGGATCATTTCCCTCAATAAATAAATGACCAAGTATAATATTTTGTCTCATTTGTTTAACTGGGTTCTCTTTATCTACTTTTAGGACTTGTGTGAAAATCTGATGATGTTTTAGGTCATATTTATGCAGAAATATAGAAAATTCTAAAGGGTTCACAAACTTTCAAGCACCACTGTATATATATATATATATATATATATATATAAACTTTTATTTAGCATAATCAGATATCAGATATACAAGGTATATACCCTTCCACTTTATTAAATATTCAATCAAACATTTGACACTGCAGTTTGCAATGGCATTATAGTGGATGCAACATAAGATATTACAAATGGATAGTAAGTGTGGACAAATTCTAAATCCATTAGCTAGCCCCCTGGACAAAGCTCTAATGTGCTTGTTAATTTTGGATTGCTGGGACCTGCCTTATCCTGACGAGGTTAAGAATGGTAGCTAGCATAATATAAGTATATAAATTTCCATGAAGGGTTTGACATGGGCATAACCATTATCCTTTTCTAAAGAGGTGTATCAGGCAGCAATATTTGGCTCTGAGTCATCGTGTTTTCTCCTAAAGTCTCAAAATATATTAAATATTTTAGTCCAATCTGGCCAGCTTCTTTATTTTTTTCTTGACATGTTTCTTTCCATATTATGATAGCTAGACTTGATGACTTTGCACTGAAATGTATTCTGCTCAATTATCAGTTTTTCTACACTCCATATCCAAGTTTTCCTGTTTCTAAAAAGTTTGGAATGCATCCATGCAAACTGATTCATCTGAACAATACAAAATCATGTGTGTACTGTAGCAGATGGTTTAGCAGCATGTACTAGATTTATAATTCATAGCAAATGTTATAGTTTCAGCATCGAGTGTTGACTACCTGTTAGATTAGTAACTGCTAACCTTTTCAACTTGCTTGCTGAGCAATTCTGAATAAAAATGTAATTGTTCCGACACATAAGCTTCTTGTCTAGGAGTGCATGGGCTAGTGATTTATCCACCCCAGGATCAAGTTCTAGTCCTAATAATACATACTTGTTCTCCCTTCGGACCAGACTCTCCCATTAACCCCCTCTGGCCATGATCACCCTGTAAAATTAAACACATCTGTATTAACACGCAATATATAATTATGGCACAAATATAATATATACATTTAAGCACTTGGATTGCTGCTATGAAAGCAATTCCTGTCTAATAAAACACATCACCAAGGGAAGGTAGTCATTTAGGTCAATAAAACATGACAGTGTCAATAAAACTTACAGTGGCACCTACAACCCCCTGAGGACCTGGATCCCCATCATTACCTTGAGGTCCCTGGAAGAAAATCAGATGGATTTCATGAGTGTGTAAAGTCTACATAGTATGTGTGTACCATGCCCAGTGACACTGCAATGCTACAGATAGCACCAAAAATGCATTGTGCATCTAACAATACATCTAACAACAATGCCAGTATCTGGACAGCAATTCTCAACATAAATCTCCCTGGTAGGCAACTAATACAAGCAAGAAGAATAATAGACTGGCTTACCTGAGAGAAGAAAAGCTGTGTTTAACTATAAAATGTGTTTAACTACAAATTTGGTCTCAGCACTTGCCATTTCATCAGAGGAGCATGCCACAGTGCAATGCTTACTACATCTAGTGCCACCTGAGTGGCAGCTTGTTACAATAGTGCTGACCTTCTTTCAGTGTCTTTAGTGCATTCTGTGCATTTTTTGTGCATTTTGCTCTGTTGTTTTTAGTTATTTCTTACACTAATCTCCATGTGCAACTATAGATGTGCAACTGGTGAGATTAGTAGTTAGTATTTTGCTTATTTCTGAAATAATTGCAATTGCATCAGGAAATCCATTCAACCTCAGCTCTATTGTTTACACCTGGAAGCAACTGTTGGCACTGCGTCACACAAAAATACTCCCAGTGGAGGGACCAAATATCCTCACTGTACTAAAGAGGAGGAAGAGGGGATGCATAACTGGAGCAAAGCACAGAGAGGGGAACAGATGGTACAAACCATGCTTACAGTCTGTTATCATGGAGAACATGAGATCGCTCACAAATAAAATGGAGGAGTTAACAGTGCTAGCCAGACTACAAATGGAATATTGGGAATGCAGCATCATGTGCTTCACAGACACTTGATTGAATGAACTCACTTCAGATTCATTAGTAACCCTGGAAGGTTTCCAGCTCCTAAGAGCAGACAGGAGAGTAAAGGACAGCAGTAAGAGAAAGGGTGGATGAATTGTGATGTTTGTGAATGACAGATGGTGCAACCATGGGCACATCAGTGTTAAAGAGCCACACTGCACAAGGGATATTGAGCTGATACCTGTTAGCGTTCTGCCATATTACAACCCCGATTCCAAAAAAGTTGGGACAAAGTACAAATTGTAAATTAAAACGGAATGCAATAATTTACAAATCTCAAAAACTGATATTGTATTCACAATAGAACATAGACAACATATCAAATGTCGAAAGTGAGACATTTTGAAATTTCATGCCAAATATTGGCTCATTTGAAATTTCATGACAGCAACACATCTCAAAAAAGTTGGGACAGAGGCAATAAGAGGCTGGAAAAGTTAAAGGTACAAAAAAGGAACAGCTGGAGGACCAAATTGCAACTCATTAGGTCAATTGGCAATAGGTCATTAACATGACTGGGTATAAAAAGAGCATCTTGGAGTGGCAGAGGCTCTCAGAAGCAAAGATGGGAAGAGGATCACCAATCCCCCTAATTCTGTGCCGACAAATAGTGGAGCAATATCAGAAAGGAGTTCGACAGTGTAAAATTGCAAAGAGTTTGAACATATCATCATCTACAGTGCATAATATCATCAAAAGATTCAGAGAATCTGGAAGATTCTCTGTGCGTAAGGGTCAAGGCCGGAAAACCATACTGGGTGCCCGTGATCTTCGGGCCCTTAGACGACACTGCATCACATACAGGCATGCTTTTGTATTGGAAATCACAAAATAGGCTCAGGAATATTTCCAGAGAACATTATCTGTGAACACAATTCACTGTGCCATTCGCCATTGCCAGCTAAAACTCTATAGTTCAAAGAAGAAGCCGTATCTAAACATGATCCAGAAGCGCAGACGTCTTCTCTGGGCCAAGGCTCATTTAAAATGGACTGTGGCAAAGTAGAAAACTGTTCTGTGGTCAGACGAATCAAAATTTGAAGTTCTTTATGGAAATCAGGGACGCCGTGTCATTCGGACTAAAGAGGAGAAGGACGACCCAAGTTGTTATCAGCGCTCAGTTCAGAAGCCTGCATCTCTGATGGTATGGGGCTGCATTAGTGTGTGTGGCATGGGCAGCTTACACATCTGGAAAGACACCATCAGTGCTGAAAGGTATATCCAGGTTCTAGAGCAACATATGCTCCCATCCAGATGACGTCTCTTTCAGGGAAGACCTTGCATTTTCCTACATGACAATGCCAAACCACATACTGCATCAATTACAGCATCATGGCTGCGTAGAAGAAGGGTCCGGGTACTGAACTGGCCAGGCTGCAGTCCAGATCTTTCACCCATAGAAAACATTTGGCGCATCATAAGACGGAAGATACGACAAATAAGACCTAAGACAGTTGAGCAACTAGAATCCTACATTAGACAAGAATGGGTTAACGTTCCTATCCCTAAACTTGAGCAACTTGTCTCCTCAGTCCCCAGACGTTTACAGACTGTTGTAAAGAGAAAAGGGGATGTCTCACAGTAGTAAACATGGCCTTGTCCCAACTTTTTTGAGATGTGTTGTTGTCATGAAATTTAAAATCACCTAATTTTTCTCTTTAAATGATACATTTTCTCAGTTTAAACATTTGATATGTCATCTATGTTCTATTCTGAATAAAATATGGAATTTTGAAACTTCCATATCATTGCATTCCATTTTTATTTACAATTTGTACTTTGTCCCAACTTTTTTGGAATCGGGGTTGTACCAACCGAGGGAGTTCTCACATGTCATTGTGATAACAGTTTATATTCCACCCTCATCTGACACTGCTGCAACCTATGAGCTCATACACACTGTAGTATCACAGCTGCAGACAGCTGCAGAGTTGAGGAGGAGAGACCCACAGTCCCTCCTCAACTCTTGTGATTTTAACCATGCTTCCCTGTCTTCTGCTCTCCCCAGCTTCACCCAGTATGTTAACTGTCACACAAGGGACAACAAAACATTGGACTTACTGTATGCAAGCACCAAGGACGCATATGGCTTTTCATCCTTTCCCCTGCTTGGTTGCTCAAATCACAAATCACAGTACATCTTCTGCCTGTCTATATTTCCATGGTGAAAAAACAACTAACAACAAGGTCTGTGAGGAAATGGACTCAGGAGGCCAGAGAGGAGCCATGCTTTGAATCCATCAACTGAGAAGTGCTCTGTAGACCTCATGGAGGAAGACACTGACAGTCTGACTCACTGTATCACTGCCAGGATTTGGGACGTTTTCATATGTTGTAGTACCTTTCTTCCACCACTAGATGTACCCATCTTCCCATTTGTGTCTATGTTACTAATTACACCTGTGTCTAGTTTGCATGGTGGTATGTATTGTGTGCCTAGCCTTGTGCTCCTTGCTGAGTTTTACAGTTTGCTGTGCTCCTGAGAATAAGCTTTGAGTTTGAGACCTTTTGACTGCTATTTGGACACTGTGCCTAAGTTTTTTCGTGTTCCTTTTGCTGCTCTCAGTTTTTTGGCATCTCGTCTGTGTCATTTTTGTTACTGAGACGAATTTCACTGTGCATGTGACTAATTCTTCTTCTTCTTCTTCTATATAAACTTCTGTGTAGAGAATACTGTGCCTATCAGAATGGTACAGTATTTCTCAAATAACAAACCATGGGTGACCCTGGAGAAAAAAAGCCCTTTTGAATGAGAAAAAGATTTTTATATCTGGTGACAAAGCACAGCTGAGGAGGGTGCAAAAGAAACTAAAAAGGAAAATAAAGGAAGGCAAGGATATGTTCCATCTGTGTGCATATAAACCTCAAAGACTAATTATATGCGCCTGTCCCAGATTAGAGCATGATCAGCACATACTTATAAGGCTGCTGAACTCTCATAGACATTGCGAAGCATTGTGTTCTCTGTGACCCTTACCAAGCCTTCTGTTTATTATTGTCTTCCTGATTTTTGACTCATGTCTGCATTTGGGTTTCTGCTTTTTGTCTTTGCCGAGTCTAATCTGTTTGTTCCTCGTATGACCTTTGCCTGTTTTCTGGATCTTGAGTCTGCCGTAAGTTTTGGATTTATGTGCCTGCTTGCTGTTTTATATTAAACAAACTCTTCCTGCACTTATATCCCTCTAGTAACAGAAACATCACTTTATCATGTCACTTTTCTGACAGGATTGCTACAGTAGAAAGATGGAAGAACACTTTCATCCAGGGCTTTGAACCAGAATTTTTTTCCTATTGGTTCGTTCCAAACAGAAACGGAATTTTAACGTTTCCGGTTTTGGGTTCCACCATTAAATAGACGTTCCCGAACCGGTTAGAACAAAAAAATTTCGTTCCCGGAACGGTTAATTACGTTCCCTGTCAGCTGTTTAACAAATGGCTATAAAATTATGTCTCTGTCTCATCCAGCTTAAGCCAAATGTAGGCTAATTCTATTACAACCTTCATTAAATAAGACAAGAAATAATTCAAAACAATTATTATTTCAAATGTTGGCGATTTGGATTCTCAGTATGTCTTCCCATCTACACAAACAGAAAAAGTGCCAAAAATGAAAGATAATTTGTTTAGTGTGTTACCAAAGGCTAGTCAGGCCCTATGCATTGATAGGCTAACAGAGGTTAACGTCATTTAATGTTCGCGAGCCTCTCATTAACGTGGACAAATATATTGATATCGTGTTTGAAATTGACGTTTTTGAATAACGATAGACTGCAATATTTACCTCTTATTTAAGATGTGGAGACGTGATAGTAGTCCACCCTCCCGCTCTCTCCATTCAGTCAGCGAACGTCACACAGGAAGTGAACCCCAGTGGGTCATAGAAACTTGCGCAGGAGAAAAATGACTTTTTTATTTGTAGGCTACGGAAACTTTGAGGAACGAAATAAAAACTGGTATTAACCGGTTACCATTATTTTTAATAAGCGTTTCTGTTCCGGAACATAAAAAATAATAAAGTTTCTGGTTTCGTTTCTGTTCCATGTGAAATAGAAAAAGTTCCTGGTTTTCGTTTTCGTTCCTTGAACCGGTTCAAAGCCCTGCTTTCATCAGAACAATACAAGGGAGGTATGAAGAGGACTAAAAAAAATCTTGGGACAAAGCAAAGGGAGTGTGAGGGACCCTGAACCTGGAAACCAGGTGGTTCAGTATATGTTCAATCTGAGTCTTAGTCTGAAGAGAGTTCCAGTCGGGTAAACACTGTGTGGTTCAAGTTCCAAAGACTGTGCAACACAGGGAGCCCAACCACTTCAGACTGGTGGCCTTAACCTCTCACCTGATGAAGACCATGGAAGAGAGCATACTCAACCACTTCCAACCCCTGGTGAGATTAAGGCTAGACCCCCTACAATTCAGCTATCAAACAGGCATTGAGCAGGATGATGCAGTCATCTACTTGCTGAAGAGATCCCTGCCACACATTGAAAAACCTAGGAGCACTGTGAGGGTAATGTTTTTGACTTTTCATATGCCTCCAACACAAAACTGCCATCACGACTTAGCAGGAAGCTAGAGGGAGCAGGAGTAGACTGCCACCTGGTTGCGTGGACCATCAACCACAGAATGTGAGGCTACATACAGTGAGGCAAAAAAGTATTTAGTCAGCCACCAATTGTGCAAGTTCTCCCACTTAAAAAGATGAGAGAGGCCTGTAATTTTCATCATAGGTACACTTCGACTATGAGAGACAGAATGGGGGGAAAGAATCCAGGAAATCACATTGTAGGATTTTTAATGAATTAATTGGTAAATTCCTCGGAAAAATAAGTATTTGGTCACCTACAAACAAGCAAGATTTCTGGCTCTCACAGACCTGTAACTTCTTCTTTAAGAGGCTCCTCTGTCCTCCACTTGTTACCTGTATTAATGGCACCTGTTTGAACTCGTTATCAGTATAAAAGACACCTGTCCACAACCTCAAACAGTCACACTCCAAACTCCACTATGTTTGACCAAACAGCATTGGTCTTGACAAACTGCAAGACCAAAGAGCTGTCAAAGGACACCAGAAACAAAATTATAGACCTGCACGAGGCTGGGAAGACTGAATCTGCAATAGGTACGCAGCTTGGTGTGAAGAAATCAACTGTGGGAGCAATTATTAGAAAATGGAAGACATACAAGACCACTGATAATTTCCCTCGATCTGGGGCTCCACGCAAGATCTCACCCCGTGGGGTCAAAATGATCACAAGAACGGTGAGCAAAAATCCCAGAACCACACGGGGGGACCTAGTGAATGACCTGCAGAGAGCTGGGACCAAAGTAACAAAGGCTACCATCAGTAACACACTACACCGCCAGGGACTCAAATCCTGCAGTGCCCCCTGCTTAAGCCAGTACATGTCCAGGCCCGTCTGAAATTTGCTAGAGAGCATTTGGATGATCCAGAAGAGGATTGGGAGAATGTCATATGGTCAGATGAAACCAAAATAGAACTTTTTGGTAAAAACTCAACTTGTCGTGTTTGGAGGAGAAAGAATGCTGAGTTGCATCCAAAGAACACCATACCTACTGTGAAGCATGGGGGTGGAAACATCATGCTTTGGGGCTGTTTTTCTGCAAAGGGACCAGGACGACTGATCCATGTAAAGGAAAGAATGAATGGGGCCATGTATCGTGAGATTTTGAGTGAAAACCTCCTTCCATCAGCAAGGGCGTTGAAGATGAAACGTGGCTGGGTCTTTCAGCATGACAATGATCCCAAACACACCGCCCGGGCAACGAAGGAGTGGCTTCGTAAGAAGCATTTCAAGGTCCTGGAGTGGCCTAGCCAGTCTCCAGATCTCAACCCCATAGAAAATATTTGGAGGGAGTTGAAAATCCGTGTTGCCCAGCGACAGCCCCAAAACGTCACTGCTCTAGAGGAGATCTGCATGGAGGAATGGGCCAAAATACCAGCAACAGTGTGTGAAAACCTTGTGAAGACTTACAGAAAACGTTTGACCTCTGTCATTGCCAACAAAGGGTATATAACAAAGTATTGAGATGAACTTTTGTTATTGACCAAATACTTATTTTCCACCATAATTTGCAAATAAATTCTTTAAAAATCAGACAATGTGATTTTCTGGATTTTTTTCTCATTTTGTCTCTCATAGTTGAGGTATACCTATGATGAAAATTACAGGCCTCTCTCATCTTTTTAAGTGGGAGAACTTGCATAATTGGTGACTGACTAAATACTTTTTTGCCCCACTGTATATGCAGGATTGCTTATGATTGATCCAAGGTTTCACTTATATTGATGGAATTAAGATGTGATTTGCTGACTTAGCACAAGATATCAACACATTCACATGCACACACACATAACACACACACATCCTACCCCCACCCCTCTATACACACACACACACACATTCATGCACACACACACACACACACACACACACACACACACACACACACACACACACACATATTCATGCAAACACACACATACACGCGTGCACACACATACACAACAGACACAACAGACAAACACAGCTGCCTTTTAGAAAGATAAACAGCTTTTTGGGATGTTATAAAAGGTTGTTTGGAATATTTCATCTTTGGTGAAAAGACTGTGAATAAACGGCCAATCTGTGAAGCCAATCTCTGGTTTTCTGGTCTGGTTTTTTTCATGGGGTTTTCGCTCCAGAATTCTGCAGGTGGCACGAGGGCATTGGTCTCGAGAAGTTGACCGTTCCGGCTGGGGGAACCTTTACAAACTGTTACAAACTTGCCTGGAAGCGGATCCAATTTTATTTTGCCCCCACAAAAAAAAAAAATATATATATATATATATATATATATACACACACACACACACACCAGTTATTCCACGAAATCGAGTCGTACGTAAGCTGATAGCTGACGAGGCACGGAGTGCCAAGTAGGCTATAAGCCATGTATAATGAAATTGAGTGGAATAACTGTTTTATTATACCTACAGAGAAAACGAGCATTTTTTTTTTTTTGCAAATTCAATAAATAAAAACTTTACACAAAACATCCAACAAAATCATTTCCCCTTAAAATGTAAACAAACTGGTGAAATGACAGTAGCAATTTGTGAAAAATGTGATAATTATAACTCTTGAAAAATAAAAAAGATATGTTCTTACCAACAAATACTTTTATTCCATATTTTGTTGCTTTTTTGTATTTTTGGGTTTTTTTTTTGTTTTAGAGTAGTGTTTATTTCATCCTTGGTTGGTTCAGCAACATGCTCTGCCATTTTGTTTTTCTCTACTCATGGTATATAATAGCCTAGTAGTAGAGCAGCCAATAATCCAGCATTTCTCTTACACACTTTATTTTTCTCATGTTTCACGTATGCACTCTTTTACTCTCATTATATTCAACTTTGGAGCTGTTGTATCAATAAAGTTTTCTTTTTAAGTTATCTTATCTTAATACTGATAATACAATAGCTGTCCATGAAGTCAGCTAGTAATCCAAAAGAACATCCATCCATTATCTGTAACCGCTTATCCTGTGCAGGATCACGGGCAAGCTGGAGCCTATCCCAGCTGACTATGGGCGACAGGTGGGGTACACCCTGGACAAGTCTCCACATCATCGCAGGGCTGACACATAGAGACAAACAACCATTCACACCTACAGTCAATTTAGAGCCACCAGTTCACTTAAACTGCATGTCTTTGGACCCAGAGGAAACCCACGCAGACACGGGGAGAACATGCAAACTCCACACAGAAAGGCCCCCGTCCACCATTGGGCTTGAATCCAGAACCTTCTTGCTGTGAGGCGACAATGCTAACCACTACACCACTGTGCCACCTCCAAAAGAATATAATTGTCCTTACTCTATGGGTAAGAATAATGGTATTTCTTTGTTCTGTGTCATTCAGAGTGACGCTCGCCAACAACAGGCATGTATCAGTTCATGTACACAAAAGAAAACAGTTTTCATTCAATCATATGCTATACAGGGGCGGCACAGTGGTGTAGTGGTTAGCACTGTCACCTCACAGCAAGAAGGTCCTGGGTTTGAGCCCAGCGGCTGGCGAGGGTCTTTCTGTGTGGAGTTTGCATGTTCTCCCCGTGTCTGCTTGGGTTTCCTCCAGGTGCTCAGGTTTCCCCCACAGTCCAAAGACATGCAGGTTAGGCTAACTGGTGGCTCTAAATTGACCGTAGGTGTGAATGCAAGTGTGAATGGTTGTTTGTCTTTGTGTCAGCCCTGTGATAACCCGGTGACTTGTCCAGGGTGTACCCCGCCTCTCGCCCATAGTTAGCTGGGATAGGCTCCAGCTTGCCTGCGACCCTGTAGAACAGGATAAAGCAGCTAGAGATAATGAGATGATATATATATATATATATATATATATATATATATATATATATATATATATATATATTTTTTTTTTAAATTCTAATTGGCTGCTAATAAAAGAAGGCATGTCCAGGGTACACTTTGCTGCACCCCAGTCCAAATATTGAATCCACCAATTAAACCCAACCTCAGGCCACCTGCTCTCCAGAGGTTTGTATAGCTACCTACACACTCATTTGGCCGGCACTCTGGTGGGCAAAAGTATACAGGAAGTGTAGGTGTTCACATAAAATTTAAATAAACATTTTAAAACGGGTTAAAAATAATTAGATGGATACAGGGTGAAATAGGATGAGTAAACAATTTTGACTTTATAAATACTTTTGCTTAATTAATGTATGTTTGATATCATGTAGTCTTTCTCTTCTGGATAATTGGAAGGGGGTGGTGCCCCAACACCCCCTTTTGACCAGCCACCACTTTCAAGTAAGTGTTCTTCTGAGTCTGAGACTGTTGAGTTCTCGAGTGCAGCTGCATAAAGTTACATTTAAATTTTGGGAGTCATGAGCTGACCATTTTTGTGTAATAGTGATCCGTATTATAATGCTGCTCCACTGCATTCACAATTTTTTACTTCAGTATGCTTTAGTTACCATATTATATGGGATCTGATTGTTTTAGAGAAATTTTTACAATGTCAGACAAAGGACTGGTTGCCAAAAATCTTATAAATCTTTACTTGCCATCTTCCCTTTGGGACCGATAATTCCTGTGGCACCTCGAATTCCCTGTGGACCCTGAGAACACAAAGCCAAGTTTGTGATTGGTGTCTTACAGAAACAGTCTGTATAAAGGCTGTAGATACAATCTACAGAGGTTGGTGCACTCACTGTCGGGCCATAGGCTCCAACCTCTCCAGGGGCACCTTGGTCTCCCACTTCTCCCTGGTGAAAAAATGTTTGTATTTTATTATTTCAAATGACAGCAATTCCTGAATGAAAAACACTTGTAATGCAATCAGAGATATGAAAAAGCTTCAATGCTGAAGGCTTTTTCAATTAGAAAAACATAAATGAACAATCCATACATTTTACAGACAAAAAGACAAAAAAGAATATACTAATGCATTTCAAAAATTAGAATATCATGAAAAAGTTAATTTTTTCATAATTTCATTCAAAAAGGTAAATGTTAGTATATTCTATATTCATTACATGTAAAGTGAAATAGTTCAATATATTTTGTTTTAATTTTGATGATTATGGCATATAGCTCATGAACATCAGAAATGCAGTATCTCAAATTATTAGAATATTTCATTTCGAGTTTGAGTAAATTACTACTCAGAGTATAAATACAGTACATCTCTCAGTCTAGTTCAGCACACACAATCACAATCATGAGGAAGACTGCTGACTTGACAGTTGTCCAGAAGACGAACATCAACACCCTCCACAAGGAGGGTAAGGCACAGAAGGTAATTGCTGAAAAGGTGCACAAGCAACAGGGATGACTGCAGCCTTGAGATTGTCAAGAAAAGTTGATTCAAAGACTTGGGAGAGCTTCACAAGAAGTGGACTGAGGCTGGTGTCAGTGCATCAAGAGCCACCATGCATAGATGTCTTAAGAAAAGAGCCTACAACTGTGACATTTCTAATATCAAGCCACTCCTGAACCAGAGGCAATATCAGAAGCGTCTTACCTGGACTAAAGAGAGAAAGAACTGGGGTGGGTTTCCTGAAAGCCTCTTAAGCTGAAAAGCGTCTTTAACTACCTCTTAAGATCCATTGTTAAGCTACAGTGGTTTTCCCGAACAACATCATAGCCAAAGTAGGACTTTAGTTAGCTCTTAATTTACAATGAACCTGGATCACAAATTTTTCACAACAAAGAGCATCTCGCTCGCAGCCAAATACAAAGAATGTGCATGTGCCTCCGAGGGGCTCTCACAATCAATGGGCAGAAACTGGTATTGAATATGCTGCTGATCTTAAATTATTTTTCATGTGCATCAACTTAATTATTAAATAAATATACACAAAGCATTATGAATATATTTCAATATTTTATGGAATTACGTATGGATATCATAACATCACATTGATATCATCACATTTTAATCAAATTTAACTTCATTAGGCAAATGATGATCTAATTTAGTGTCATAAATGAGACAATTCAAATTATGGATTCTCTGAGGTGACTGACATAGTACTATTTTCTGAGGGGTGCAGCCCCTCAGAAATAATAATTAATAATAAAAATAAGAAAATATAATTATCTAAAAATAATTTTAAAAAGTATCTAATTATTGTAATAGATAATTAGATGAATAACATGTCCAGTTTTGTGTAGCTTCCTAGGCAGAGATATGACCGTACGGATCCAATGTGCGTGGTAATATGGCGGCCAGATGGCTTTACCCTGACTGGCCAATGAGCTATGCAGATATTTTACGGAGAGCTCAGTGGTGGCTACACAAACATTTGGAGAGCAGGTGACCTGAGGCTGCGTTTGAATCGGTGGACTAAGATTTGGCCTCAGGCGCAGCAAAGTGCTCACTGGACATGCCTTCTTCTATTAGCAGCCAATTGGAATTGTTTTTAATGTTTTTTTTCCCCCATGTGATTGGACAGTTTCCTATGGGCCTTCAGATTTACGGCTGTGACTCACTGTTGCTCACTAGACGGGAGCTTTCACAAGATGGTAAATTCAAGTGGACCCGAGGAGAAAGAAAATTATGTTATTTCTTCACAGAAACACTCATTACACAGCGTATGCTGGAAGAAAAAAAAAGAGAATAAAGGAGCTTGGACCGGACTGTCCATTCATCCATCCATCCACTATCCGTAACCGATAAGCTTGTGCAGGGTCGCGGGCAAGCTGGGGCCTATCCCAGCTGACTATGGGTGAGAGGCGGGGTACACCCTGGACAAGTCTCCAGGTCATGGACTGGACCAGCGCAATTTAAACATTAAGAGGCAGGCGATCGGGGGCAGGCTTACACTCGAGGCTTCTCCCACTCTTGTTATGACAGAAGGAGCTGGCGAGTTGGATAAATGATGATGAAGATAGTGATCATGTAGATTTTTTTTGCTTCTTTCAATAAGGGCTTTCCTCATAATGTAAATATGAGGAACTTTGGAAGTTTGGGGAATTTTGGGAACCAAGAGCTGACCGTGTTACAACGGTTTTCGTGTAATAGCAATCCGTATTATAATAATGCTCCACTATACATGAGGGTAAGTCA
Organism: Neoarius graeffei; assembly: GCF_027579695.1. Taxonomy (NCBI): domain Eukaryota; kingdom Metazoa; phylum Chordata; class Actinopteri; order Siluriformes; family Ariidae; genus Neoarius; species Neoarius graeffei. The sequence continues at coordinate 39,965,261 of NC_083571.1, forward strand.
AAATGTTCTAAGACAAATTTATGAAAATAACAAAGCTATTTCTCTACATATCCTCCATTTAAGTCTAAACACTTCTGCAAGCGGTGTTTTCATTGGAGAATTCCTTCTTTGTAGAATTCTGGGGGATGTCTTTCACACCTTTTGAAATGATAACATCTGTCTTAGAACTTTTTGACTTACCCTTGTGTGTGTGTGTGTGTGTGTGTGTGTGTGTGTGTGTGTGTGTGTATAAATATATATATACACACACACGCGCGCACACACACAGTGGTGCTTGAAACTTTGTGAACCCTTTATAATTTTCTATGTCTCTGCATAAATATGACCTAAAACATCATCAGATTTTCACACAAGTCCTAGAAGTAGATAATGAGAACCCAGTTAAACAAATGAGACAAAAATATTATACTTGGCCGTTTATTTATTGAGGAAAATGATCCAATATTACATATCTGTGAGTGGCAAAAGTATGTGAACCTCTAGGATTAGCAGTTAATTTGAAGGTGAAATTAGAGTCAGGTGTTTTCAATCAGATGGGATGACAATCAGGTGTGAGTGGGCACCCTGTTTTATTTAAAGAACAGGGATCTATCAAAGTCTGATCTTCACAACACGTGTTTGTGGAAGTGTATCATGGCACGAACAAAGGAGATTTCTGAGGACCTCAGAAAAAGTGTTGTTAATGCTTATCAGGCTGGAAAAGGTTACAAAACCACCTCTAAAGAGTTTGGACTCCACCAATCCACAGTCAGATGGATTGTGTACAAATGGAGGAAATTCAAGACCATTGTTACCCTCCCCAGGAATGGTCGACCAACAAAGATCACTCCAAGAGCGAGGTGTGTAATAGTCAGCAAGGTCACAAAGGACCCCAGGGTAACTTCTAAGCAACTGAGGCTACATCCACACGACAACGGCAACGAGATGTTATTAAAAAAAATATCGCGTCCACATGGGCAATGGATCAGTAAAATATCAGGTACATATGGCAACGCAACGCTTGCTGAAAAAGATGCAATACGCATGCCACACCTCTAGGGGCGCTGTAAGACGGTCCCATCGGAGACACCAGAACAATAGAAGAAGTAGACGCATGCGCATAAACCCCTTCTACTACCCGATGTGAAGCACTGTCAGGAACAAACACACAACAAGAAGAAGATGGCTGCGACTACGCGAGGAAATCGTGCCTTCTGTGTGTACAAATTAGTTTTATTAGTGTGCATAGTTTTATATAACTTAATTTTCTTATTGTGTGTGAACATTTTGAAAAGCATTTTTATATAATTTATATAACTTTTTATATTGTGTGTGAACATTTTGAAAAGCAGTCTTATCCAATAAAAAAAGAAATTCAAGAAATGGTTCAGTTACTTGTTTATTTAAAAGAAAAGCTGTATACAAAAGTGAATGCAATGCAGTGGTTCATACAAAACAGCAAGAGTGCTGCTTGTTCTAGTCATGTGGTTGTGACGTCATCGTAAACAAATCCGTTCTACTCATCCAGACGACTTCGCAACGGCGCCGTTGCCAGATTTGTCCACTCTGGAACCCGTTCTCAAAAGATTTCGTTTTGGGGCACCCAAAACGCCGGTGCCGTGTGGACGCCAGGCTGAAACAATAAACAATTTTATCAGATTCACCTGAATCCGTTGCTGTGTGGACAGGGCCTGAATGCCTTTCTCACATTGGCTAATGTTAATGTTCATGAGTCCACCATCAGGCGAACACGGAACAACAATGGTGTGCATGGCAGGGTTGCAAGGAGAAAGCCACTGCTCTCCAAAAAGAACATTGCTGCTCGTCTGCAGTTTGCTAAAGATCACGTGGACAAGCCAGAAGACTATTGGAAAAATGTTTTGTGGATGGATGAGACCAAAATAGAACATTTTGGTTTAAATAAGAAGCGTTATGTTTGGAGAAAGGAAAACACTGCATTCCAGCATAAGAACCTTATCCCATCTGTGAAACATGGTGGTGGTAGTATCATGGTTTGGGCCTGTTTTGCTGCATCTGGGCCAGGACGGCTTGCCATCATTGATGGAACAATGAATTCTGAATTATACCAATGAATTCTAAAGGAAAATGTCAGGACATCTGTCCATGAACTGAATCTCAAGAGAAGGTGGGTCATGCAGCAAGACAATGACCCTAAGCATACAAGTTGTTCTACCAAAGAATGGTTAAAGTACAATAAAGTGAATGTTTTGGAATGGCCAAGTCAAAGTCCTGACCTTAATCCAATCAAAATGTTGTGGAAGGACCTGAAGCGAGCAGTTCATGTGAGGAAACCCACCAGCATCCCAGAGTTGACGCTGTTCTGTACAGAGGAATGGGTTAAAATTCCTCCAAGCCGGTGTGCAGAACTGATCAACAGTTACTGGAAACGTTTAGTTGCAGTTATTGCTGCACAAGGGGGTCACACCAGATACTGAAAGCAAAGGTTCACATACTTTTGCCACTCACAGATATGTAATATTGGATCATTTTCCTCAATAAATAAATGACCAAGTATTATATTTTTGTCTCATTTGTTTAACTGGGTTCTCTTTATCTACTTTTAGGACTTGTGTGAAAATGTGATGATGTTTTAGGTCATATTTATGCAGAAATATAGAAAATTCTAAAGGGTTCACGAACTTTCAAGCACCACTGTACATATACACACACATGGTCTGGGCTTTGACTACGCCATTCCAAGACATCTAAATGTTTCCCTTTAAACCACTGCAGTGTAGCTTTAGCAGTATTTGCACCCTTAAAGTGGTAGGCATGTTGTGTAAATGAAATGGTACTAAGCCCCCACCAATCTATTTTAATTCCAGCTTGTAATGCAACAGAACAGGACAAACACCAAAGGGGATGAATACTATATATACAGTAAATTAGATAGATAGATAGATAGATAGATAGATAGATAGATAGATAGATAGATAGATAGATAGATAGATAGATAGATAGATAGATAGATAGATTATTCATTCTTTTGCATTACTCAAAGAAGACATTCTGTGTATGTGATCATTTGCATTTTTAAATCATCTATCTAGGAAAATGATGATAGTTCTCTTGATTTCTTCACAAATCAGACCTGTACCCCTAATATCCAAATTAGATTCAGTCCTAGTTGTGTATATGGTTAAGGTCCTCGAAGAACACAAGTTTCTACTATCTTGACCATTACATGACATTTGTTAGATTTGGATGCTTGATAAGTATTATACAAAATGCTTGATAAGTAGTAAACAAATATACTAGCAAGACATGGTTATGGACCACTTAACATGTACTAAACCTAATATTAAATCTTTTTATTGAAAGTAATGAATATTAATAATAATTAAGTCTTTATAAATTGCAAAAAGCATTTAACATCAGTACCATCGTAAACATTGAGTAAAAAAGACAGCTGACCAAGGCCCCATGATGACTACAACCATCAGCCAAAATTATAGCAACAGAGATTTCATGTGCAATAGATGTTGAGATAAAAGCTATTTTTGTAAAGAAATTATCGTGTATATCGTACATAGAGAAGGGCACAAATTTTGCCACCAGCAGACTGTGGCAGCAATAAACAAAAACAAACCTATAAGATCCAATAGTGCAACCTACTGCAATTTAAAAAATAATGTTATTGTGCCACCACAGTAATGGAGCACACTCTGCATAATTCTAACATGGAAATACAATTGAACCTTATGACATCAATGCATTTGTTTTGTGAACTACTCGTCATTCGTGAAATAATCCCTATTAAACAGCTAAAACAATTCAAGTCCTTATGTGCACTGGTTACATTTGTATCTATTGGTTGTTTCTATCTGCACATCATACACAAGTCACATTCTATCAGCTAGGGCCCCACCAAAAAATAAAAATAAAAATAACCCCAACCCACAACTGTCCAGGGCCTTACACACCACTTGAACATTTGAAACAGCTCTGCCTCTTAACTCTGTATCCCTGATCTTTTCCCTTTATTGCGTCCCTCCAATATCAATACAAAATCCACCAAAAGTACACTAATCGCTTTCAGGGCTGGTGGCTCCCTGAAATAACTAAAAGAGTCAGGGAGCCAGGTCATAAGGGGGCAAAATCACATTCGGTAATTGGCCGATCGCCATTGATAGAACAAAGGTAAAAAGATACAAGAGACTCAGACGAGTTCTTACCATGTGTCCCTGTTTACCAGGTTCACCAGCCTCTCCCTTCACACCTTTGTGGCCCTGTGGAATAAATAACATTGTGATGACTATACTCAATATTTAACACTTTACATATTTTGCTTCAAAAAATGTCTGGTTTTCTCTTATGTATTGCTTACTTTCATGCCAGGTAGTCCAGGGGAACCAGGTGTGCCAGGTGGACATGCATTGGGGCACTAAAAGGCAAGTGAACTAGTTTAGAGGCACACACACACAAAAAAAAAAACAACTTAAAACTGTAGAAATTGCCATAAATATATATTACCAGTTCCATTGTCCCACCCAGTATACCTGCAGCACCCTAAAACAAAAGAAGACATTGTAGGTACATTCAGTCCGTCTCTTTAAGAAACTACATTTCCCATCAGCCAACTTCCGCGTTGACCTACGTCACGTGTGGGCGGGATCATCTACGTCACATCCTCCAGGAAGGCATAAACCACCCGGAAACTCCTAGCTCCTCCTCTTTTGGCACCGTGATTTCAACATGGACACAGGGAGGAATCGCTCGCTCTGCGAGCAAACCCCAAAAAATGTCTTTTCTTTTCTTTCTTGCAAGAATCAGAGTTTCGCGCTTTTCTTTGTTTACCTTTGGCCATGGTAGACTCTAAGATCGCGCGATTTTAAACTCAGCTTGAGTTTACAACCGGTTTTTCATTTGTTCCTTATAAGTACGTACTACTGCAGTCCAGGCAGTTATTTTAAAGTTAAGAAGCGACTGGATCCTTTTTTACTCAAAAGCTGTGCACATTGTTTGATCAGAGACTTTCTTTTCATCACGAGCTACCACGCGTCGGACCGAGAAGTTCTCTGCGCCTCACGGAAGTGACTCACGTGCTCCACAATGGTGAAGCTCCAAAAGTCTCGGAACATCTCTTCATAATCTTGCTAGAGGCAAAATACTGAGTAAGACTTGGCATTTGGGCAAAACCTAGTCTTAGGAATTAGCTTTTATTGAAGTAGTGTGAATTTAACCTCAGGAACGGTTTATTACACTGTAAACACGCAGCGTGTTGAATTGATTTATTGTTTTGTTTTAATCTCTCAGTTGTTTTAATAGATAGGCTGTGCATGCTTCTCTTTATTCCTGACTAACACTTTAATTTCCTTATCACACATTTTGACCTTATCAAGGTTTCAGTGGATTCAGTACTGTTATAAGCTAGTGAAATTAGCCTACGGCTAATTTCTTTTGTCCTATTAGCATCCAAAGCTAAGTGTATTGTCTTAGAAACATGTGGCGGTCCTCCCCCACTCACAAACACACCTTAGCTAGCATCCCTTTGTCTTAGCTTAGCCACACGAGGTTAATTTAGGCCTACACGAACACGTGGTCACCAGGCCTGACACACACACAAACACGTGGTCACAGGCCTCGCCTGGCCTCACAAATACACCTCAGTTAGCATCCCATGCTAGCTTATTTCTTTTGCTAGGCCATAGGCCTTACCACATGGTTAACTCCTCCCCCACAAACACATGTGGAGTTAGCTACCGGAGCTAATCCTTTTTGTAGGCCACACACAAGGCCTCTCTCTCTCCCCACACACAAACACACCTTAGCTAGCTTTCCTTTGTCTTAGCTTAGCCACACAAGGCTAATTCCTTTGTTCTCCTCAAATCCCACGTGGTGATCCCTACACCACGTGGACACACATGAACATACCTAGCTAGCATCCCATGCTAGCCTTCTGCTCAGGCCATAGGGCCTTTCACTCACACACACACACACACACATCTCACTGTTTGTATATATTTCAACTGCCATTATCCATTTTTATCTTTGTTATAATAAATTCATTTATTATTGAAACTGTGTGTTTATTTGTGTTCCAATATCTCTGAAGTCCCCAATCTCCAAAGAATTCTAAAAGGTGCATATGATTTATGTAATATGGTAAATGATCATAATAATTTGGAATATACCATAATTTAGCTGTTTGGTAATTTATTATTAAGCACCAAAATTAATGGTATTAATTAATGAGACTGATTCCATGAGTGATTTAATGATAACATGAGACTGATTCAATGAAAATGATTCACTGAAAACGATTCAAATGAGACTGATTCAAATTTAATTATTAACCTTCAGATTTAATGAGATTGATCACTCAATTACCCAAATGCACCTACAACATCTTTGAGATTATCTTATGAGAGTCTAATTTCAAATTATTATTTATGTGCTGTTATTTACAGACATGTCCCAAACTGAGTTTAATTACAAGTAACAGAGCTAACATGTTGTAACCTCTACTGCAAAGGAAATTCATCTAGCCATTAGTAGGCAGTGCACTTCCTCTTTTTTACAGATGGCTAAAATTGGGTAAAAGCTTAGTATATTTATTGAACTTATTTGCCTGCAGAAAAAAATAATTGGATCTACAGGTTCCGGCATACAGAACTTTTAGTGCTTGCCCATTATCAGTGGAATGACACATTGAACACATTAAAATGTGTAACCTATTTTACCAGTAGGTCATACAAAACACTCATAGTTAATTTGTCCAGACAGTAATTTCTTTCTATTATTTTTCTTGCATTTTTTGTATTATACAGGGCTGAGCCTGCACTCTGACCCAAACTTCCTAACAATCTGGCATATATGAAGAAAAGAATATAACTTTACTGTAATGTCCTGTATATAGGACACATAAAGGCTTTCTTCTTGTCTTCATCTTACCTGTTGCATACACAGTATTTGAGACCGTAGTCTAAGTAGGGTGTCTTTGCTTAACAAAATTTGAATGAAGTTCTGGATAGGTAGTTTGATATTGAATATACATCATCATTTGTTATATATATATATATATATATATATATATATATATATATATATATATATATATATATATATATATATATATATATATGAATGTTATGGCAGTATTTGGGCTTTCAGTAATATCTTTGAACTGTTTTTTTTTTTCCCTGTGGCAGAATGATTGTAAAGCATACATCTTTAATTTAAAAAAAACACTAGAATTTGGTGCACAAGTTTTAATTTTCTTTGGGTTTTCTGAAATCAACACAGGATCAAAATTATACATACAGGGTCAAAGATTTACATACACTTGCTTAGATTATTAATTCAAAGGTGCTGAAACTTCCAAAATGTCTTTTATCTTGCCAAGGCCTCTTAACTTCCTGTTAGTGATCATGATTGACTACAGCTGGTAGCTTCTCTGTGCTTTCATAAAAAGGGTTTGTTTACAGCACTCATTGGATTGACCAACACAAAGTACAATGGGAAAGTCCAAGGAGCTCAGTGCAGATCTGAGGAAGAGGATTGCAGATATACACAACTCTGGAATGTCTCTTGGAGCCATTTCTACAACAACTGCAAATTCCAAGATCAGTTCAAGCAACTGTATCCAAGTTATTGTGAGGTGTAGTCACTTTGCCCAGCCACTTTGCTTCAAGAAAACCCAAACTGTCACCCTCAGCTGAAAGGAAATTGGTTTGGATGGTCAGGAACAACCCAGGAACCACCATGGCACAGCCCTGCCATGAAATGGAAGCTAATGGATCACTGTCTACAGTTCAGATCACCATGGACTAAGAGGCTGCTTTCCAAGAAATAACCCCCTGCTCCAAAATTGACACCTTCAAGCTTAACCAAAGTTTAACGCTGACCACACGGACAAAGAAAAAGCCTTCTGGAGGATAGCTGCATGGTCAGATGAGACAAAGTTTGAGTTGTTTGGCCACAATGACCACCATGTAAAGAGGGACACTGTACCAACTGGTGGTGTTGTTGGTAGGATCATCATGCTCTGGGGCTGTTTTGCTGCCAGTGGAACTAGTTCATTGCACAAAGTGGATGGAATAATGAAGAAGGAGGACTACCTCAGAATTCTTCAGCATAAACCATCAGAAACTTGAACATGACTTGGGACTTGGGAGTTACAACAGGACAATGAACCCAAACACACATCAGAGCTGGTTGTGGAGGATAAAGCAGGCTAACATTAAGGTTAAAACAAGTCCTGATTTCAACCCTATTGAAAATATATGGACCATGCTTATAAGTCGAGTCCATGCCAAGAAAAGAAACAAATTTAATTGAACTCTACCAATTCTACCATGAAGAGTCATGAAATACCCAACCAGAATTCTGCCAGAAGCTTGTTCATAGTAAACAAAAATGTTTGGTCAAGGTGAAGCTTGTGAAGAGACATTTTACCCAAATATTAGGAGTGCTGTATGTATATTTTGACCCTGTATGTATAATTTTGACCCTGTGTTGATTTCAGAAAACCCAAAGAAAATTAAAAATTGTGTACCAAATTCTAGTGTTTTTTTAGTTCAAGATGTATGCTGTACATTCTGCCACAGAAAAAGAACATTTCAAAGAAATTACTGAAAGCCGAAATATTGCCATGATATTCATATCCAAGATGACATTCATGTCACTGTATGTAAACTTCTGACCACAACTGTATATATAAGGGATAAAATTAGTTCATATGTATGTTTAAAGTCCCCCTCCGAAGCATCACCACCTTAATGTGGTGGAGGGGTTTGGGTGTCCTGGTGATCCTGGGAGCTGTGTTGTCGGGGCATTAGCCCCTGGTAGGATCTCCCAAGGCAAATTGGTTCCGGGGAGGGGCTAGACTAAGAGCGATTCAAGACCCCAATGAAACGGCAAAGAAGGAGCTGCAGCACCTTGCCCAAGATTCGGAAACTCGAACCTCCTCCTGGAGCCAGACCTGGGAGAGGAGCTCACCAGCAAATGTCTGGTGGCCAAGCCTTGGCCCATGGGGCCCAGCTGGGCACAGCCCAAAGAAATTACATGGAGCCACCACCATGTTGGCTCACCACCCACAAGGACAAGCACCAGGGAAGGGTGCATTGTGAGCCGGGTGGTAGGCAAAGGCGGGAGCTTGGGTGTACTGATCCTCGGCAGCACAAAGTAGTGATTGGGACATAGAATGTCACCTCTCTGGTGGGGAAGGAACCAGAGCTGGTGCAGGAGGCAGAGCAGTACCAACTAGATATAGTTGGGCTTGCCTCCATGCATAGCACCAGTTCTGGAACCAAACTCCTGGAGAGGAGGTGGACTTTCTCCTTTTCCAGTGTTGTCCAGGGTGAGAAGCATCGGGTAGGTGTGAGGATACTCACGAGCCCCCAGCTGAGCGCTGCTGTGTTGGAGTTCTCCCCGGAGAATGAGAGGGTCACCTCTATGCAACTGCAAGTTACTGAGAGAAAAACTGTGACTGTTGTTTGTGCTTATGCACCAAACAGCAGTGCAGAGTATTTGGCCTTCTTGGAGTCACTGGGTGGTGTCCTGGAAGGGGTGCTGACTGGGGACTCCATAGTTCTCCTGGGGAACTTCAATGCTCATGTGGGCAATGATGGAGAAACCTGGAGAGGGGTGATTGGGAGGAATGGCCTGCCTGATCTAAACCCAAATAGTGTTTTGTTGTTGGGCTTCTGTGCTCATCATAGATTGGCCATAACAAACACCATGTTTGAGCATAAGGTGGTGCATAAGTGTACCTGGTACCAGAACACCTTAGACCAAAGATCAATGATCGACTTTGTGGTCGTATCATCAGATCTGTGGCCGTATGTCTTGGACACTCAGGTGAAGAGAGGAGCAGAGCTGTCAACTGATCACCACCTGATGGTGAGTTGGATCAGATAGTGGGGGAGGCTGCCAGACGGACCTGGCAAACCCATATGTGTAGTGAAGGTGAACTGGGAACATCTGGCAGAGTCCTCTGTTCGTGAAGACTTCAATTCCCACCTCTGGGAATTGAAGTCTTCATGAACAGAGGACTCTGCCAGATGTTCCCAGTTCACCTTCACTACACATATGGGTTTGCCAGGTCCGTGTTTTTTATGCATCCCAGGGGAGGTTGGGGATATGGAATCCGAATGGACCATGTTCAAAGCCTCCATCGTAGAGGCGGCTGGTAGGAGCTGTGGCCAAAAGGTCATTGGTGCCTGTTGTGGCAGTAACCTAAGAACCCGTTGGTGGACACCGGCAGTGAGGGAAGCTGTCAAGCTGAAGAAAGAGGCCTTTCAGGCTTGGTTGGCCCAGGGGTCCCTTGAGGCAGCAGGCAGGTACCAGGAGGCCAGAAGGGCTTCAGCTTCGGCAGTTGCTGAAGCAAAAACCTGGGTGTGGGAGGAGTTCGGGGAGGCCATGGAGAAGGCCTTTTGGTTGGCCTCAAGGAAGTTCTGGCAAACCATTCGGCAATTCAGGAAAGGGAAGCAGGGCTTGCCTCAGGCTGTACACAGCTGGGGCAGAGAACTGCTGACCCGAACTGGGGATATTGTTGGGTGGTGGAAGGAGCACTTTGAAGAATTCCTGAACCTGTCCTACATGTCCTCCATGGAAGAGGTGGAGTCTGAGGACTCGGGGAAAGCTTCACCCATATCTCTAGCAGAAGTCACTGAGGCAGTCAAGAAGCTCCTTGGTGGCAAGGCACTAGGGGTGGATGAAATTCGCCCTGAGATGCTGAAGGCTCTGGACATTGTTCAGCTGTCTTGGCTGACATGCCTCTTCAATGTCACGTGGAGGTTGGGTACAGTGCCTGTGGAGTGGCAGACTGGGGTGGTGGTTCCTCTTTTCAAAAAGGAGGACTGGAGAGTGTGCTCAAATTATAAAGGTATTACACTGCTGGGACTCCCCAGGAAAGTTTATTTCAGGGTGCTGGAAAGGAGGCTCTGACCAATTGTTGAACCTCAGATTCAGGAGGAGCAATGCAGATTCCATCCTGGCCATGGAATGGTGGACCAGCTCTTTACCCTGGCACAGTTGTTGGGGAGTTCATGGAAGCATGATGAGCCAGTCTAAAAGTGTTTTGTAGATTTGGAAAAGGCTTACAACCATGTCCCCTGGGGGCTCTTGTGGGGGGCACTGTGGGAGTATGGGGTATTGGGGCTGTTGCTACGAACCATCTGGTCCTTGTGCAACCAAAGTGTGAGCTGTGACCAAATTCTCGGCACAAAGTCAAACACATTCCCAGTGGGTGTTAGACTCTGCCAAGGCTGCCCCTTGTCACTGATCCTGTTTGTGATATTCATGGATGGGATCTCAAGGTGCAGCTGGGGTGAGGAGGGTGTCTGATTTGGGAACCTCAGAATTGCCTCTTTGCTTTTTGGAGATGATGCGGTTCTGTTGGCTTCTTCAGAGCATGACCTTCAGCAAGCACTGGGATGGTTGACAGCTGAGAGTGAAGCAGCGGGAATGAGAGTCAGCACCTCCAAATCTGAGGCCATGGTTCTCTGCCGGAAAATGGTTGGAAGTGAGTTGCTGCCCCAAGTGAAGGAGTTCAAGTATCTCAGGGTCTTGTTCACGAGTGATGGTAAAATGGAGCGTGAGATGGAAAGGCAGATTGGGTGGTGTCAGCAGTAATGCGGGTGTTGTACCGGTCCGTCATGGTGAAGAGGGAGCTGAGCCGGAAGGCAAAGCTTTTGATTTACCATTCAATCTATGTTCCAACCCTCACCTATGGTCATGAGCTCTGGGTAGTGACTGAAAGGATGAGATCACAGATACAAGTGGCTGAAATGAGCTTTCTGCATAGGATGGCTGGGTTCACCCTTAGAGATAGGGTGAGGAACTCAAACATCCGGCAGGATCTCGGAGTAGACCTGCTGCTCCTTCATGTCGAAAGGAGTCAGCTGAGGTGGTTTGGGTATCTGATTAGGATGCCCCCTGGGCACCTTCCTTTGGAGGTTTTCCGGGCACATCCAACTGGGAGGAGACCTCAGGGTAGACCCAGAACATGCTGGAGCTATTATATACAGTATCTCACTTGGCCTGTGAGCGCCTTGGGATCCCCCAGAAGAAACTAGAAAGCATTGCTTGGGTGAGGGACGCTTGGAATACCCTGCTTAGCCTGCTGCCACCATGATCCAACTTCAGATAAGCAGAAGAAAATGGATGGATGGATGTTTAAAGTATTTAATTTTCTGTAAAACTACTTTGTGACAATATCTGTTGTTAAACATGCGATACAAAAATGTGTGATACAGAAAGCTCATGGGCACCGTGTGAGACAGCTGCCTCTCCAGTAGCTCTGTAGTTTTTAGCTCTTTAAACCTCTTTTTTCCACCTTTTTTTACTTTCTGCTCTTCTTACGAAGACATAGTGTGTTTTACTTATATAACATGGATATTTTTAACTTTAACACACAACCAGGAGCCAGTTTTCTCACTTATTCAAGAGAGGAGCTGCTGGCCCTGAAAACAATGGGACGAGCTGGGATATGACACCCCATCCTGGCAGAGCTGAGGAGGAAACCCAGGGGCTACAAGGCTGGAGCTAAGCTAAAGGCTAGGCTAGCAGACAACCAGCAGCGCTACAAACCATCCATTCCCTCTGTTATCATGGGGAATGTGAACTCGCTGCCGAATAAAGTCGACGAGCTTTCCGCTCTGAACAACCAGTGGATTTACCAGGAGAGCAGCTTATTTATCTTTACAGAGACATGGCTAACACACCTTGTACTGGATGCTAACGTGGACCTGTGGGGATTCACTGCTGTGAGAGCCAACAGAGACACTAACACATGCGGGAAAAGCAAAGGTGGGGGACTCTTCATTTATGTTAACAATCACTGGTGTAACCCAGGACATAAAGACAGTTTTATGTTGCCCGGACTTGGAGCTGCTAGCCGTTAGCCTGCGGCCATATTATCTGCCAAGGGAGTTCAGTCATGTGATCACCATCTGTGTTTACATCCCTCCGAGGGCAGACACAGCTGCTGCATGTGAAAGGATTCATTCTGTCACAGTAAGGCTGCAGACACAGCACCCTGAGGCATTTATCATCATTTCTGGGGACTTTAATCATGCTACTTTGGACTCTACTTTGGCTGCTTTTTACCAGGCTGTGGATTGTCCAACAAGGAACAACAGGACAATTGACTTGCTGTATGTTAATGTGAGGGATGCATACAGAGCCACACCCCTCCCCCCACTAGGGAAGTCTGACCACAACCTGGTTCTTCTAAAGCCAAAGTACACCCCCCCCCCCCCCCCCCCGGTTCAAAGGCAGCCTGCAACAACTAGCTCCATCAGGAGGTGGTCCCCTGAAATGGAAGATGCCCTCAGGGACTGTTATGACATCACGGACTGGGATGTGCTGCTTAGCCCACACTGTGAGGACATAGAGGGGCTGACACACTGCCTGACGGATTACCTTAACTTCTGTGCAGACGTGGTCTCCCCTGCTAAAACTGTACAGTGTTACCCTAATAACAAGCCATGGGTAACACAGGAAGTCAAAGCTGTCCTCAACAGGAAGAAGGCTGCCTTCAGGAGCAGGGATAGGGAGGCGATGAAAGCAGCACAGCAGGAGGTAAAACGCTGCATGAGGGAAGCTAAGGACAGCTACAGGAGGAAGGTGGAGCAGAAGCTGAAGGAGAACAGCATGAGGGAGGTCTGGGAAGGTGTGAAAACCATCACAGGCCACAATACAAAGACCAGAGTCGTTGAGGGGACAGTGGAGAGGGCGAATGAGTTGAATGACTTTTTCAATCGGTTCAACCAGCCCATGTCCCCCCCACCCTCTCCCTCACTGCAGCCATCTTTCCTTCTTCCCTCAACACACCTCCCCCCAGTCATCACAGCAGCCCCCTCCTCCCCCTCCTCCCCCTCATCCCCCACCTCAACACAGACTCCTCCATGCATTACTGCAGACCAGGTCAGAGCTCAACTGAGGAAACTTCACCCCAGGAAAGCAGCAGGCCCGGACAAGGTGTGTCCCCGACTACTGAAGACCTGTGCTGCTGAACTGGGTGAACCACTCCAATGCATCTTCAACCTCAGCCTGCAGCTGGGGAGAGTGCCCACCCTCTGGAAGACATCATATATCATTCCAGTTCCCAAAAAGAATCAGCCCAGTGAGCTGAATGACTTCCGACCGGTGGCACTCACTTCACATCTGATGAAGACATTGGAGCGGCTCTTCTTCAGCCTCCTCAGACCCCAGGTACAACCAGGGGCACAGATAGGATTTTTGAACTGGGGGGGACTGAGCTGTCAGCAAATGATTCCATTTTGTGTAAATGCATATATGTGTCAGAAAATAGAATCCAGGGACACATGTCTGCCCGAGGGCATTTTGAGTTATTGACAGATTCAGAAAGTACAGTTTCTAAGCTTTCCAATGATGCCTTCCATGTGGAGATCTGACAATATTTGAAGAATGTGTGGCCTTTTGAAAGTGTATACTTCTTAAAACAGAAAAGGGAGAAAATCGCCCTCAAAGTTTTCCATCTCAGCTACTCTGGGTGTAGGGCGGGCACATAATGGCTCATTTGCATGATATTAAGGAAAGCTCTACCCCTTATTAGCTAGCACGATGCTACTTTCATGTAAACAAAGATCACCATGTCAATTTTCCTTCCATGCAAAGTATGCCCAAAACAATTATGAAGTACAAAAATAAGTCCTAAAGTATACTTTAACGTTTTGTGGTTGAAAAATTACTCACACCGTAAGAAAGAAAGATAGCACAATGATGACACAACTAACAGCACTAGTTTCATGTAAAGCCTCGGTCACAACCGGCCGTACAGTACGTGCTCCTACGGCCGGTCTACATGGAAAAAATGCAAGAAACGCACGAGAGCATGCATGAAACACACTAGAGCGCGCGTGTGACGTGCTGATCTTCGAGCCGCAGACCGGCCACAGGGGTTCGTTGTCATGTCAAACAAACTCTACGGGCGCTTACGTTTTTTTCAGGTTGCAAGACAAACTTATGGCCAACGTGCGTCTTTCTCCGTGAACAAAAAAAAAAAAATGCAGCGATTTGGGAAACGCCAAAAATTGCACGGCCAAAAAATCGTACGTCCGGTTGTGACCTAGGCTTAACCAAACCACAACACTCTCCGTTACATGCAAAACTAACCACACAGCCTTAGATTAATAAACTTACCCCATCAGAAAGAGAAACGGCGCCTTGCACACACCAATGCCTCCGATGGAATATGTAGTCCTAGAACGGTCCGTGTATAATCCGATCATTCAAATATTCCATTCAATCTGGAAAACGAGGTTGCGGGGGTTTTTTGCTAGAAATGGTTATCTCCGATGTAAATACCGTGTGTCTGTTTGCTTCGCGGTGTTTCAGCTCCTCTGCGCTCTGTTTAGCTTGCTCATTCCATAGTGAAATCACACGCCTCTATGCAGGTTAAGTAGCCACGAGCTCAGCTCGCATCATACAGCTGATTCGCGAAAAAAAAAAAGACTTAAATCATCATGTGAATGGCCCATATGGTAATTTACCCACACCCCCCAGCAGGCTACAGTCCTGACAAAACGAGACAATTTGCAACAAAAAATGTATGCTTTTCCAACAAAACAATCGATTATCTGAAATACTGATTGCATTCTTCAAGATCTCAACTTGCACATGATGGAAAAAAACAAAAATCACAAATTTCGAAAAAAAATGCTTCTTTTGCGATTATCTCGGATTCGTTTCGGCCGACATGTGTCCCTGGATTCGGTGAGGGGTCACATATATATATATATATATATATATATATATATATATATATATATATATATATATATATAAATAAAATGTGTGTGTGTACTGAAGCTTCAATATACATTCGAATTGTGAGTTTTCTAACTGAATGAACATTGGTAGACAAAGGCCTACCTGGTCAACATTGCTTGGTTTTTGAAAAAACGCTGTAGCTAACTGTTTTTTGTTTTTTCATTGTTGACCCCACCAGGGATTGCCTGCAGGCCAGCAGGACAATGTTAACATCTTGAATCTCATAATTTCAGTTAACAGTTGCTGCTTACTAAAATAACATTATACATAAAAATAACAACATTAAAAGATATTCACCTACAGCCTAGAATGCTGTTATTTTACATTTAGCCTACTTCAGGTAAGTCCAAATTCCTTCTTATTATTATCAGACTAGCTACTCAACATTACAAAACAAGTATTTGTCACATCTGGGAAAGGCAACAGGCATAGGATATTTACATCTTTTGGTTCTTGAAACAAACGCTGTGATTTTTTCCCCCTCTTCTCTGGCTTAATGTGGCAGAAAGATCACCAGCTTGGTCATTAGACAGTTGTTTATGATCACTATGGTTACCGTGACAGGCAAAGTCCCCAGCTCCTCTTAGGACCCCGGGGTCGAGATGGTGCGTTACATTTACATTGGAAGTCGGAACTTGGAGCTCCGAGCAACATAACCTCAGAACTGAGCGCTTCCCAGTTTAAAAGCTGGGACATCATGGAACATGGAATTCGAAAAAAATGGCCAGTTAATGAAATGAAATGAAAACCCCAACGTTTATGCTGGGAGATGCTGGATTTCAATGCTTTTCCGACTTCAAACTTCCAACTTACGAGTACAACTGAATGCACCATTAGTCGCAGCAGAAACACCACTGCTATCAAATGGATGAGCTGTGCAGTGTTATTAACCGAGAATTATGTGGAAAATGAACACCTTGTTTTCCCAACTCTGCAAGGATCTGCTCCAGTCTACACCGATTCAAGAAGGGGAAAATGTGGATTGATCACTGACAAGGCTGCTGCTGCTGCCATTTCAACTTTGTGCTGCAGTGGAAGTTAGTCTAACTAACGGAACATTAATCCTCACTTTTTCTACCTATGTGTGGCGCCTTACGTAGGGACGGTGGGTGGGGGGGACAGATGGGGGGTCACTATAAATCTGGGGGAACATGTCCCCCCCGTCCCCTGTGCTATCTGCGCCCTTGGGTACAACATGCCCAGGACTGTCTGCAGTTTGCGTACCGGGCAGGTGTCGGTGTGGAAGACGCCATCCTCTACCTGCTACACCAAGCCCACTCGCATCTGTATAAGGGAAATGGCACAGTGAGGATCCTCTTCTTGGACTTCTCGAGTGCCTTCAACACCATCCAGCCCCTATTGCTTCAGGACAAATTGAACAGGATGCGAGTGGACCCCTGCCTGGTCACCCGGATCTCTAGCTACCTCACTGACAGGCCGCAGTACGTCAGGCTGAAGGACATCACGTCTGACACTGTGATTAGCAGCACCGGAGCACCCCAGGGCATGGTGCTGGCCCCTCTTCTCTTCACCCTGTACACCGCGGACTTCTGCTACAACTTGGAGCTGTGTCACATTCAGAAGTTTGCCGATGACACAGCCATCATTGGGTGTATCAGTGACGACAGAGAGGAGGAGTATAGGAGCCTGGTGAGGGACTTTGCTGTGTGGTGCAACAGGAACCATCTGCAGCTCAACACCTCAAAGACCAAGGAGCTGGTCATTGACTTTAGGAAGTCCAGACCAAGGTCATGACCAGTTCTGATCGAGGGAGTTGAGGTGGAGGCTGTGGATTCCTCCAAGTACCTCGGGCTGTGGCTGGACAGCAAGCTGGACTGGACTTGCAACACCAAACACTTATACAGGAAGGGACAGAGCAGGCTATACTTCCTTAAGAGGTTGCGGTCCTTTAACATCTGCAGGAAACTCCTGTGGATGTTCTATCAGTCTGTGGTCACCAGTGTCCTATTTTAAACCATGATGTGCTGGGGGGGAAGCACATCCAAGAAGGACACATCCAGGCTGGACAAACTGATCAGGTGGGCCGGCTCTGTGGTTGGCATGAAGCTGGACTCTCTGGTGACGGTGGCAGAGAAGAGGTCTATGGACAAACTATTGAACATTATGGACGATGCCAGTCACCCTCTGCACACCGTCATCAGCAACCAGAGGAGCCTGTTCAGTGACAGAATGCTCCTTCCCAAGTGCAGGACGAACAGACTCAAAAACTCCTTTGTCCCTCACGCCATCAGACTGTACAATTCCTCTCTGGGGGGGAGGAGGGGTAACAGGAGGACAGAGGATGGGAAGGAGCAGTAGCCTAGCCTAACAATAAGCAATACCAGACAATGTGCAATATAAAGTGCAATATCTTTCCTACCACCGCCCCCCCTTCTCCCCACCTTTTCCCCCCTCCTTCCCCCCTTCCTCTCTTCCCCATATCTTATTCTTTTTATATTTGTATATGTAAATACTTAATTTATTTTAATTTATCTAGGAGTTTTTCTCTATTTCTTTTCTCTGTTTATCTGTAATGATGCTGCTGGAATCTTAATTTCCCTGAGGGAACCCGCCCAAAGGGATCAATAAAGTTTTATCTAATCTAACAAATAAACTTGATATGAATAATGTTATAGGAGTCCAGCTGGATCCATTTTTCAAAAACTGGAGGCAGTTTGTGAAGAAAGGATACTTGGCAAACTGCTATCTATCATGGAAAAAAACACACACTCTACATCACACATAAACAGAACCTTCAGTAACAGACTGATACATCTGCGCTGTATTACAGAGTACCGTGCCAGATCATTCTTACCTACAGCAATCAGACTATATGAGGCACCTTACTGTCACAACAGTACTGACTTTATAGGGATAAATAAATTTATTAGGGATAAAATTAGCTTATATGTTTAAAGTCTTAAATTTTCTTTAAAGCTGCTTTGCAGCAGTGTCTGTTGTTAAAAAATGCTATACAAATGACCTTGACTTAACTTCCCACAGAACCAGGACTAGAGCGCATTTGCACTTCTACTTCCACACACATTGGCACTCAGAGTGCACAGCTTGTGCCATTGACTACAATGCGTGCAATGCCGTTACAACTAATTACCATGCACCTGTTCAAGATTAGAGTGCAATCACAGCATGCAGTTATAATGGCTCCCTAAACACACAGACTTTGCAAAGTATAAGCACTGTATCTAGTGTCTCACATTACCAAGCCTTGTATCTGTGTATTGCCTTTCTGATTTTGCCTCACTTGACCATTGCCCATTCCATGACCCTGCCTTTGTCTTATGTTTTTGAACTGTTTGCCTGCCTGTTTTTAAATAAAAGCTCTTCCTGCACTTATATCTGTCCATTCACCCACAGTTACATAACACAATTACCACTACAACTATTATTATTATTATTATCTTAAACACTGACCGATCTTTTACCGATAATTCACCCAAAGGAGCAAGCCACAACCCATGGGTAAAGGTTCATTGAGTCTTTCTCCACTTAGGTTTTAAGCACCTTCCTTAATATCCTAGCTGTGCCTAAGAAAGCTGTCTTCTGTAGGAGAACTACATCAATCTTCAATTCCAGCTTATCTAGCCATTTTTCAAGGGTCTTCATCACTGAGCCTAAAGCCCCAACCACTACCAGGACTACAACAACAGTCCTTATTTCCCATAGTCATTACCCATCCATTATCCATAACCACTGTGCAGGGTCACGGGCAAGCTGGAGCCTATCCCAGCTGACTATGGGCGAGAAGTGGGGTACACCCTGGACAAATCGCCAGATCATCGCAGCGCTGACACATAGAGACAAACGACAATTCACACTCACGCCTAAGGTCAATTTGGAGCCACCAATTAGCCTAACCTGCATGTCTTTGGACTGTCGGGGAAACCGGAGCACCCAGAGGAAAACCCATGCAGACACAGGGAGGACATGCAGACTCCACACAGAAAGGCCCCTGTCGGCCACTGGACTTGAACCCAGAGCCTTCTTGCTGTGAGGTGACAGTGCTAACCACTACACCACTGTGCCACCCTTCCATAGTCTATTATTATTATTATTATTATTATTATTATTATTATTATTATTATTATTATTATTTTGTACTGTTAGTAGTAGTAGTTGAACCTGTGTTACTGCTGCTGTTGCTATTATTATTATTAGTAGTAGTAGTAATAGGAGGAGGAGTAGCAATAGTATTAAAACTATGTCATGGAACATTTTAATGGACATTTTCCCATTTTCTTGCATAATATCCAAATGGCTTGTTTACAAGTTTGTTTTTCCCATTAGATTATTTTTTGTTTCTTTTTTTCTGCTTTGCACTGTTATGTCTTACTGTATTTATGGTTATTTGTGAATGTCTTTTTACCACTACTATAACACTGTCATTTCCCTCGGGATCAATAAAGTTTCTATCTATCTATCTATCTATCTATCTATCTATCTATCTATCTATCTATCTATCTATCTATCTATCTATCTATCTATCTAGAATGTTAGTTTACAGTAAAACATATGGCATTCTACACTGTCCAACCAAAAAAAAGAGGTTTCCATTTGGATTTAAATAAGCAAATACATAAGAGCCTTTGATTGGATAATTACTACAGTATTTTTTTTTTTTGGCAGGGCAGTGTATATAACCATTAACTTTATTAAAAGTACACAGTTCATTGTATCTCTTTCACGAAGGACGATACTTACACGAGGTCCTGGTGGCCCACGGGGTCCTTCTGGCCCCCTGGCACCCATGGCTCCCTATTGTACAAGAAATAAATTGTAAGCAGCAGCTTGTAAAATACTGTATGCTTTACTAAGCATACACTAAAAAAGAGTTCATTGAATTTACTTAATTCAAATGCATACACTGGTTCCACATGAATGAACTGAGTTGCATTACCACAGTTTATTTTCATGCAGCCAACATGATTTGTCAATGTATATTCAAAGTCCTGGAATAAAATCAAACTCCATGCAGTTACCTATATGCTCAAGACCAAACCCATGGCTCTGGTGTGCTAACAATATTACCCACTGTGCTATCACGCCACACATGAATTTTTCCTGTTAGCATCGACATCCTTCTGAGAAGTTATAGCATAACTATATATACTATTTTCTCTTAAATCTGACCAACCACTTATTTCCTTTTTTTTATCCATTGAATCATGACTGCAAATATGTACACAATAAAACCATAAGTTTAGTGCAAATAAGCTACTCACAGGAGGGCCAACTTCACCAGGGTCACCTGGAAGTCCACCAGGCCCTGGTGGTCCCTGCACATAAAAATTAAAAATACAAGCTGTTGAATCCATTCGTTGTGTAAAACCAATTAGTCCTTGGCAGCGTACTGGAGTTCACAATAATTGAGGCAGAAAACAAGAACTTACCAGTGGTCCATCAAACCCAATACCCTAGAAAGAAGGAAGATGAGTTGAGAGACCAAGTTCTTCATATATGCCCTCAGTAGAAAAGTATTCTGTACAAATATTTTTGCTAGTTTATAATAAGTGAATGTGCAATTGTTTATGGAAAAATCACAGGGGAAAAAAACACACAATTAAATGTTGAACACAAAATTTATCCCACTGGGACCTAAACATTAAGATTAATTATTAATTATTATTAAGAATTATTATTAATTATTAATATTATGAAACACATAGATGAGTCTGGCATTACTGATTACACTGATTAAGGTAAGTTAGTAATTTGTTTCTGCTAATGACAAAGTATGTAAAAATTTCACCAGATTTTTTTCGTACTTACAGCTTCTCCCCGAGGTCCAGGTTTCCCTGGCTCTCCCTGCATCATACAACAAATATTTAAATGCACAATTAAAAAAAAAATCCCTGTCATAACAATAAGGTAACAACAAGGAGCCATATATTGGATCATTGAGTCTAAAAAAGACAATTAACAAAATAGAGACAAAGTGTCATATTCTTGTTTGTGTGATAGGCACACGATTAAACAATATTTTTAAGGGGACAGAGGCACAATTATGGCTTATTATTCACAAAGAATGGCTCTGAACAGCAATTTCTATACTATCATCTATCAAAAAGAAAGTTAAGGAATTAATTTTTCTCTCACCTTCTGTCCAGTGGGGCCACCTGGGCCTGCATCTCCTGTGGGACCAGTCAAACCCTAAGAACAAGAGAGGTTCAAAAAATATGGGAAATCCTATACAGTCATTTCATCCAATTAAATACAGCAAATTCATACAGAAGCAATGACCCCGATAGACCATTTTCAGAAACTCAAAAATGTTCAACCATGATTAAATTATTTCTAGGCTTGGTAACATTTAACAATGTAATTACATACATACATGTTTACATAACAAATATATTTCTATACACAGGACTATCAGAGATGTAACGCTATAATTTTAGTACTGTTAAATGACATTTCGAGTCATGTACTCATTTGGAATAAACACAGTGACTTTAAATTGTCCTGAAAGTTGAATCAGGAGCAGGTGGTGGTACTCCAGGAGAAGGACTGAGAAACACTGCCCTAAAGGATTAGGGATGGGACGGGATGGGACGGGACAGGACTTTGTTAATCCCAAGGGAAATTCTTGATAATGCCAGTGTGTGGATTTTATCATGCTGCTGCTACATCCACATGTAAATAAAAACAAACATAGAGTTCATATATGGCATATTAGTATAGTATGTATAGTATTGTATGTATAATACAGTATGTATACTAATCAAATTTAAATCTTTTTTTTTATTTTGGCACATTTGCAGTTTTGTCAGATTGGATAGAGCTAGAAGAGCATGCTTTGTAAAGTGTACACATACTATCCATAGTCTAGAGGTTTAAATATTTGACCTTCCCAAACAAGACACATTCATTCAAGATATCATTCCTCATAAGCCTGAGAATTTTTAAACAGAAACATCCTCTGTATCCTCTTTATCCTCTGCACACAGATGTATCCTTCATTAACTTAGCAAAAACTGATTTGAAAGCCAGAAGCATAAAGTATTTCATAAAACATAAAGAGTTGAGAGACAATTCACTTCTATACAAACAAGTGCAGAAAGTCATTTTGAAAAAAAAAAAAGCTCCCATGTGATCCTGTGCATCTAAGTCATAAACAGCATGTTTACTTTTTTTAAGTTGTGTTTATTTTTATTTAGATTATGCAAAAGAAACATGTAAGATGTAAACAATGTAAACATACATGTAAACAAACATGTAAAACCTGTTTATGCTATTCACTGCCTATATTGGATATCTGGGCAAGTGCAAAAGAAGCTTTCTGTTCATAAACTTACAGAGCTCTCCAGGCTTAGACAAAAAGACTGTTGTCTAAAGAAGGAGGCATTTACTGGGTTGTTGCTTCAGTCAGGTGAGAGAAATTCTTAGCTTTTTTTGGCCTATTTGTAGAGATCACTCACCACCTCATCTCACCCACACACCAACACACAGAAAAGAACTCTCAATGTCCCTCACACATTTGACAATATGGCTGTACTGTAGACCTCAAGCAAATAGTGAATAGATGCTTGGTGAAACACTTACATCATCTCCAGGCAATCCAGGAAGTCCAGCAGAACCAGGTTTCCCAGGATCACCATCAAGTCCCTTCAAATTAAAACTATTTTATTCTACAGATATTTTATACAGTTATTGCAATTTAATTAAATCAACATGTCAGTACATACTGCAGAACCATCTTCTCCATTTTCACCACTTTCCCCCTGAAAGAAAAAAAGTGACATTATTATTGTAAGTTTCTATCTGACTTTTGGCTCAGAAGGAGTTCAGCATGCAAATTCAATTAAATGCACTTCCTTGCCATTTGGTGTTAAACTATGTCTAATTTCTAAAGAATATAAAAATAGAAATCCAATCTCAAAAATTCTGTCTGAACTTGGTACTAGAGAGCTCCATCCCAACATGAGCCTTGGAAAAATAGACAACCTTCTCACACAATAGTACTGTTAAAGAAGACTACAGTCTTTCCTTGGCACAACATTTACTGTAATTTTTTTTAATGGATTTTCACATCGAGGGCAACACATGACTCAAAAAAAAAGAGTGGAAAGTCATCTCATTTTAGTGTCACAGGATGACCTGCACCTGAGTTGATTTTAGCGAGAAAGGTGTGTGCATTCCAGTCCCACTCTCTCGTCCAATATGTGCCATCAGCTGTCTGGTGCAAGGGCTGCCACGAGACAAGTGTCGTGCAAGGATGCAGGCTTTATTCTGGAGTGTCATTCCCCTAGGTGGATTGCCATCCAAGGCTTGAGAGCCCCACCTACTCTCATAAAATGTGCATGATGGCTGTTGGCTCAAGAGGAGCTCATCTGCCCTTTGTCAGGTCTTGTTTTTAATCTTGCTGGGTGACATGCCACCCTCCTCACCAGCATAACACCTATGAGGGAGCCAGTTTAGACGTCAACTACCCGTCCATGTAGCAGGTGGTACTTGGTTACAGTGATACCAGTAGCAGGGTCTTTGACCCTGACATGACCCTGATTTACTGTTATAGAACACATGAAAAGGGCAAAACACTGAAGCCTTAGAAAAGGGTTTTATGTATGATAAGTAAGGAAATAAACATTATTTTAATTTTTAGTCTGGTGTACAGTACTTACTACACTTATAATCTATTTGGTTTACAGTGGCACTGAACTGCTTCACTTAGTGACCTCTGCTACACTAGCAATGATGTACTTAGTTAGCTAGTGAATTATATCAACATTCACAGCCTAGATAAAGCACACAAGAATGGGCTAAGTAGTGGGAAGGTTGAACAAATTATTTTAAACAAGGTAATTGAAGCCTGTAGTTGTTTAAATGTGAAAATGGGGTGGTCAAACATATTATTTTAGATGGGGTAATCAGTATCTATACTTGTTTAAATATGGAAGTTTCTGGTTCTGCTTTCAAACAGATGTTGAAAACGAAACAATCAGAATGGAAAAAAAACTAACTATTTATAAATTATTGATACATCATCAGTACCTATAGTGTTAGAAACTATACTGACATTAGGTATTTGGTTAATGAATGTGGTTAATGAATCAGTGGAATCACAGAGATAACAAAAACATAGACCTATAAAACAGTCATTGCTTTATTGCAACAGCAGCAGCACTAGCTTGCATTTGGGTAAGGCCACAATCAGTAAACAGGGCAAGATTTTTTTATTTTTATTTTTTTACTTTTTATGTAGGATCTGTTAAAAAAAAAACAGTAACATAATAAATACTGTCCTACCATCAAACACCTACTGAAATGTATAACTACTTGATATCATCTCAGGCTATGCACAGGTAACTTCAGAGTAGGTCTGCAGAGTGAAGGCATACATATGTGAATAGCCAAAGATACTGCTATTATTAGCTATTCAATTGAAAATGCATGTTCATAGGGTGAGCACTGAAAAAACAGCTTGGAGCAAGCATGTGATTGAGTAACTTTTTAAAAAAGTAAATTGCATTTTAAAGCATAGAGTTTTTTGCTTGTTTGTTTGCTTGTTTGTTTGTTTGTTTGTTTTTGGTCTTACTAATTTAAACATATGAAGACTGAGATGTATTTAGCAGGGGGTATATCAACTGCTAGACCCTATGTAGCAATATTTTTACATCCCACATGAATATAAACTAAATACAAACAAATCCCTAAAAAAATCTAACTTTAAAGTATGCATAAAACAGATCTAGACTGTTTTATAAATGTAAAACTTCAATCAATATCAGTCTAAATAAAATTAAATTTCAGTCAATATCAATTTACATGCTAAAGTGTGTGAGATGTTCATTTACACTGCAAAAAAATTATTCATTAGGTGAAGCAGATTTCAGTAAAAATATAAATTTACCACTAATAAATTCTAAGTAAATTTAATTTTGGGGTGGCACAGTGGTTAGCACTGTCACTTCACAGCAAGAAGGTCCTGGGTTCGAGCCCAGCAGCTGACAAGGGCTTTTTCTGTGTGGAGTTTGCATGTTCTCCCCGTGTCTGTGTGGGTTTCCTCCAGGTGCTCCGGTTTCCCCCACAGTCCAAAGACATGCAGGTTAGGTTAACTGGTGACTCTAAATTGACCATAGGTGTGAATGTGAGTGTGAATGGTTGTTTGTCTCTATGTGTCAGCCCTACGATGACCTGGCAACTTGTCAAGGGTGTACCCCGCCTTTCGCCCGTAGTCAGCTGGGATAGGCTCCAGCTTACCTGTGACCCTGGTTTTTTTTTTTTCAAAAGTCAAGATTTTGTTTTTCATGTCAAATTTTTGGTCAGTTTCAGTGTTGAAATAGAGAAAATAATCAAACTGAATGTTTTGAGTAACTTTTCAGCAGTTTTTTTTGTTTGTTTGTTTATTTCAAGGTGGAAAATATGTGAAATCAAATCATTTTATTTGAGTAGTCTATTTGCTGATGTAACCAAAGCTTTGACTCTCTTACTCCTTGGTGCACTGATGTTCGTCACATTTTCAGTTCTTGGTTTTAAGGTAAGTTAATATATTTATTGCCCAATTTATCATTTGCATCAAATCAGTATATTTACTGATTTGGTGGGCCTGCATCTCCTGTCTGACAGTACATGACAGATGCAATGTTAAATATTTAATGCATTTACTGTGAGTCTACTTGTACTTGTTTTTTTGTTTTTGTTTTTTTAACATTATGTCCGCCGGGGTGGCACGGTGGTGTAGTGGTTAGTGCTGTCGCCTCACAGCAAGAAGGTCCGGGTTCGAGCCCCGTGGCCGGCGAGGGCCTTTCTGTGCGGAGTTTGCATGTTCTCCCCGTGTCCGCGTGGGTTTCCTCCGGGTGCTCCGGTTTCCCCCACAGTCCAAAGACATGCAGGTTAGGTTAACTGGTGACTCTAAATTGACTGTAGGTGTGAATGTGAGTGTGAATGGTTGTCTGTGTCTTTGTGTCAGCCCTGCGATGACCTGGCAACTTGTCCAGGGTGTACCCCGCCGTTCGTCCGTAGTCAGCTGGGATAGGCTCCAGCTTGCCTGCGACCCTGTAGAACAGGATAAAGTGGCTAGAGATAATGAGATGAGATGAGATTATGTCCGCCAGCTACATGCACCATCCTTTTCAACTGCCTGCTAGCATTTGCTAATGAAACCCGGTCTTATGTTAATATAGTTACCATTATCTAACTGAAGCTAAGTTAGCAATCAATTTTAGACAGAAATCTGACCTTAAAAATAATACAACACAAGCTAATGTTAGTCATTTTAGCATTTTCAAATGAAGCGTAACTGTGTTATAACTGTAATTGCCAAGTTTCCCTGTTTAACACAAAATTAGCTTGCTAATTGGCATCAATGATAGTGAATTCCAACAGAGACTCTTATTTGCAGGTGGAATAGTGAAAGACTTAAGACATATTTTTTCTGACTTCTGTCCTTTTCTCCTTTGTTTTAAGGTAAATCAAAATGATAGTTTCCATAGCTGTTCATATTGAAGACTGTAAAGCTACTGAAGTGGCAGTAAATGGAAGCCAGTGGGGACTGTTAACACAAGTTGCAACATAATTTAATTAAACTTTTTTAAAAATATATTTCCCTTTTTACAGGTGTATATTGAAGCCCATTACAAATATTCAGCTCAGTAAGCAGACACAGCAGGAAGAGACCCCTCTCCTCCCTCTGTATGCTTGGAATCAGCTGCATGCTCTCTTTTTTCTTTTTTCTTTTGTACATTAAAAATATGCCATGTAATTTATTTTTTAATATAAAACCGGTCCAATACATATACTAACTTGTGTTAAAAGTTAATACTTAACTACATATGCCTCTGACTTTTTTGTGAATTTTATTCAAGTTTTTTAGTGATATGTGAGAAATGGGCCGCTTCTTTAATGTTATCAAATGATTTAGATTATTTTACTGTTTTGATATTTACACTGTCATGCATCTAATGTAAAACAAAGCTTAATGTATTTATTTAATTTATTGGGTTAAAAATAATGTATAGTTACTAAAAGCAACCAAGTAATATTACTTAATTTCTTCATTGTTTCATTTAAAATAATTAGTAGAATGAACAGATTTTTTTCATGCTAATTCTATTTAGGCATAAATGATTTTGGTGATTTTACTTGAATTATTTTAGTAGATTTCACTTAATAAAATATGCTACTGAAATTTACTCAAAATTATTGCTGTAATTCTTTGCCTTTTTTTTTTAAGTAGACACCACATATGACTTTGGTTTTGGGTGGGAATGGGGTAATTTCTCCAAATAGTTTGTGTACTGTGTTTTTTGACATATAGGTTCTTTTAAGCCACAAATGTGGTTACATGACCTTAAAGTTATGTCAGCTATCCTAGTCAATCATGATATTTCAAAACTGTTTCTCTCTCAGACAGTACCTTATAATAAATGCTAAGTAATTCAGCCTAGCTGTGATTGCATATCACTGTCGTATTCTTTGGTATATTAAGTTTAGGAGCACATGCCACAAAATGACAGTTTCTGGTTCAAGTTAGCATTAGACCATTGCTATTCAACTCACGGCAATTCCATCGATTCCTGGGACACCAGCAGGGCCTGGTGGGCCGGCTGGACCCACAAACTCCTGTTAAGAAACATAGAACCACATAACCACCATGTCCTGAGGTATAATTCACCTATTCCCATTATAGCAGTTCTGGTGAACAAGTGTGATATACTTTGAGATAGATGTTGTTTCCAATAGCCCATCACAAAACAGACAATGGAGCAGTAGGTGTGTAAAAATTAAAACTAATGCATTTAGACAGTAAGCTATTAGGCTGTATATAGCCTAACAATATGCTGATAAAGTCTAGAACTGATTCTCCATATTTACTCTAACACATGCTACAAGCTAAAGTACAGGCAGCTACTGCAAAAATTCTAAAAAACAAAAAACCAAAAAAACCAAAACGCAATTAATACAGTATGTGAAAAATTCAGTCACATTATTAATGCCACATAAACTTTTTTCCATCTATTTATGGAATGAGATTACATATGAAAATTACTTTCAAATTTCTGACAGTTATTCTTGACCAGCCACTCCTTTTTAACTTGACAACGAATCCTAAACCATATTTATCTCAAATATAGGCTAGCTACTTGTAAAATACAGTAGGCTACCGTAAGTACATAAAAAAGCCTACCTGCGCAGAAGTGAGGAGACACATCCCCAACAAAAGCACCGAGAGCACCTCATGGAAGCCTCTTGCACAAGCCATGGTCATCTTGGTCAAGTGACTCCAACTAAGTCTTCTTCCAGTAATGTCAAAGGATACCATAAGCACAGCATTCTCATGTATATTCATGAAATGGTTGACGGAAAGTAATTGGGTCGAAGTGTGTGGTAAATCACAAAGAGGCGGGTTTGTGAATGGCACGGAGCACATTCAAATGCTCAGTGGTAAATTTTACAATGATGTGTCACTTGACCTTAGAGTAACCCTACTATAAGTTTAAGTTAATGCCAAAAATAGCATAGGCCTACATCCACTGTTGCTGGCAACTGTTTTACTTTAAACACATTTTGCAATGAAGGACGTGCCATAAGATCCCTTGTGCACAACATTATGGTGTGCTTGAAAAAATTACATAGTCCTTTCTGTCTGACTTTTGTTCATTTGTATGTCTAAGGCCATTCTGTTACATTTAGCAAGATATTGTGATAAGTGACTTGTGTCAAATAACAGTTTAAAGATTTAGTTCCAGTTTCAATGAATATATTTTGCTAACATTTAGATTTGTATTTAACATTTGCAAGTAAATATTTAAAAATTTCCATTTTAATAATCATTTATACGGGACTGTTTTTGATCATTTGTTTGCTTTTTAAATTTTGAGGCCATATATTTGTGCAAGTGAAAAGAGGGGTGAAAAGGAAGGGGTGGTTGGAGAGACAGGGGTCTTGGGATGATGGCAGTCGCGGTACCATCACTAATTCAGTAAATTCTCAAATTACTCTCTGCTTCAGAAATAGAATAGGTAGGTTGTACAACACATTAGCAGTATATTAGCCTCGTGTTACCCACTCTTATTATAGTTCTACCTATTTTTTGTATTTCTTTACATCTGGCGGATTCTATGCTGTGTGTCACAGCACAGAATCCAGCTTGTATCACGGCTTGTGGCCTTCAAGTCTTCGACTTTTTTCCTCTCTGGTGGAGCTGTCTCTTTGGGGGCTGCCTCTCCCAGGCTGGCTGTCCCATTCAGTGGTCCTGTATTCACAGGCATCTTATCTCTGCTGGTGTTTCTGTTGTTTGTTTTCTGACTGCTCTACTTGTGTTAGTTTTGCTTTGGATAGAAAATTTATTGATTTATATTGTTGCGGTTAACTTTTCTTTTCTTTTTATTTTCTCAATAGTTTGAATGTTTCCTGATTATTTCACCTGCTTTTTTTTTGTAACTGTTTGTAGATTAATTTAAGTAGTTTAGTGCCTATTTTGCATTAGGTATTTTGGGCAAATTCTTCTAGAGGATTTGATGTTGTGGTCCGTCTTGTGTTGTTTACTTTGCCTATCATGTTTTGTGTGCTAGCATTTTTGATTATTTTGAGGTTGTTGTTTTTTTATTGATATGAAATGTTTTTCTTTCTCTTCAAGGCAGGAGCTGAGGACTTAAGCCGCAGCAGATCAACCCTCCTGGTGGTGGTGTCCTTTCACCTTCCCTTTACTCTAGTGCACTTGGGTTTTTCGTGAACCTGTGATCTTGTCCTTGGTGATTAAAACTCCTTAAACTTAATTTCCTCAGCGTGAAATTCCCCAAGGTGGCATTGCTGCAACAGACCTACCTCCTGCTTATGCTGCTCCTTGCCACAATTGGCATAGCATATGTTTGTAGAAAGTGATCACTTTGAGAGAATGAGAACAATGAACATATGAATGAAACATTTAACTTTTACATTTATTAATATTTACATCACGTGTGACACTCAAACCCAGCCCACTGCCTTGTTTCTTTTGGCCTGTGCAAACTTTCAAAAAGTAATATAAATGCTCAATGTTTTCACGCTATCTAGCATTCACAGCAGATCCATAGCATCGCAATCGGTTGTATCCTGGCTCATATCTCAGTGCTGAAATGTGGGTTTAAATCAATGACTCCCTTACAAAAAAGTCCCACAGGAATTTGTGAATGGCTGTGAAGGTGTACTACAGAAATTGTGCAGGTAATACAAAATACAAGTTAATCCAGCTG
Source organism: Neoarius graeffei (assembly GCF_027579695.1). Taxonomy (NCBI): domain Eukaryota; kingdom Metazoa; phylum Chordata; class Actinopteri; order Siluriformes; family Ariidae; genus Neoarius; species Neoarius graeffei. The sequence continues at coordinate 39,996,193 of NC_083571.1, forward strand.
TATGTACGTGATTTAGTGTAAAAATGCCTGCAGAACTTCTTAATCCTGCACAATAAAAATATTCCTTCAGGAGTCCTACAAAGCCTAAGCCTGCAAGAGTTTGGTATTCTTGCAGGATATGATGTTAGGAACCAATGAATCTTGCAGAATTTTCATAAGATATGATTACTCCTGCACGATGTTAATCGTATTATAGTTTATAATGTCTCCTGCAGAATTTTGACACAGGGTTACATCACTTCTACAGTACCAAAAATGTAGAAAAGATGTGTAAGCTGCCCATGCCACACGCACTAATGCAACCCCATACCACCAGAGATGCAGGCTTCTGAACTGAGCGCTGATAACAGCTTGGGTCGTCCTTCTCCTCTTTAGTCCGAATGACACGGCGTCCCTGATTTCCATAAAGAACTTCAAATTTTGATTCATCTGACCACAGAACATTTTTCCACTTTGCCACAGTCCATTTTAAATGAGCCTTGGCCCAGAGAAGACGTCTGCGCTTCTGGATCATGTTTAGATATGGCTTCTTCTTTGAACTATAGAGTTTTAGCTGGCAACGGTGGATGGCACGGTGAATTGTGTTCACAGATAATGTTCTCTGGAAATATTCCTGAGCCCATTTTGTGATTTCCAATACAGAAGCATGCCTGTATGTGATGCAGTGCCGTCTAAGAGCCCGAAGATCACGGGCACCCAGTATGGTTTTCCGGCCTTGACCCTTACGCACAGAGATTCTTCCAGATTCTCTGAATCTTTTGATGATATTATGCACTGTAGATGATGATATGTTGAAACTCTTTGCAATTTTACACTGTCGAACTCCTTTCTGATATTGCTCCACTATTTGTCGGCGCAGAATTAGGGGGATTGGTGATCCTCTTCCCATCTTTACTTCTGAGAGCTGCTGCCACTCCAAGATGCTCTTTTTATACCCAGTCATGTTAATGACCTATTGCCAATTGACCTAATGAGTTGCAATTTGGTCCTCCAGCTGTTCCTTTTTTGTACCTTTAACTTTTCCAGCCTCTTATTGCCCCTGTCCCAACTTTTTTGAGATGTGTTACTGTCATGAAATTTCAAATGAGCCAATATTTGGCATGAAATTTCAAAATGTCTCACTTTCGACATTTGATATGTTGTCTATGTTCTATTGTGAATACAATATCAGTTTTTGAGATTTGTAAATTATTGCATTCCATTTTTATTTACAATTTGTACTTTGTCCCAACTTTTTTGGAATCGGGGTTGTAAGTAAAACAACACTGCATTGTAAATTAAGTTGTCCACTTGATCATCCATGCAGTGGTTAAGCCACAATTAAAATCTTCTGTAGCATTAACGTTAGAATGTTAGGTTAATAGGGCGGCACGGTGGTGTGGTGATGGTTAGCACTGCTGCCTCGCAGGTCCTGGGTTCGAGCCCAGCAGCCAGAGAGGTCCTTTCAGTGTGGAGTTTGCATGTTCTCCCCATGTCTGCTTGGGTTTCCTCCGGGTGCTCCGTTTTCCCCCAAAGTCCAAAGACATGCAGGTTAGGCTAATTGCTGGCTCTAAATTGACCATAGGTGTGAATGTGAGTATGAATGGTTGTTTGTGTCTGTGTCAGCCCTGCGATAACCTGGCGACTTGTCCAGGGTGTACCCTGCCTCTCACCCATAGTCAGCCGGGATAGGCTCCAGCTTGCCTGCAACCCTGCAGAACAGGGTAAGCAGCTACAGATAATGGATGGATGGATGGATGGATGTCATTTGTTACATTGTCAGTCAACAATTACAAAAAAAAAGAGTTGTCAGCATGGTAAAAATGATTGTAGTACTTGCAATTTCTTCGTCGGATATCTTCAGGGGACTGGTTTATCTAAAATATACCGTAAAGATCATAGAATGTTTTCTACCAGTGGCGGCTGATGCTAAAAAAAAATTGTGTGTGTGTATGCATTGGGGCACTATTAAGGCCAGAGTTATTGTAGTTTTGAAATTTTTATTAGTTTTTATTATTATTGAGTCTTTCAATTTGGTTTTTCATTTCAGTCTAGTTTTAGGAGTGCATAATTAGTTTTAGTTTGGTTTTAATTTTTGAGGAATTGAAAGCTATTTTTAGTTGAATTTTTATTTAGTTTGTATAAAGAGATATTCACATTATGAAGAAAGCTGTTATTTAAATAAGCTAAGTAAGGTAGAATGAAAGAATGCATGCCATTAAATATGATCTTTGTTTGTCATAACAAGAGTGGAAGAAGCCTCGAGTGTAAGCCCACCCTGATCACCTGCTTCTTAATGTTTAAACTGGGCTGGTCCAATCCAAGCTCCTTTATTCTCTTTTTTTTCCTTCCAGTGTACACCATGTAAAAGGAGGTTTCTGTAAAGAAATAACAGAATTCTCACAGGGTGACATAGTTTGAGTAAACAATTTTGACTTAATAAATACTTTTGCTTAATTAATTTATATTTAATATCACATAGTCTTTCTCATCTGGATAATTGGAAGGGGGTTGGCACCCCGTATTGACCAGCCACCACTGTTTTCTACTCGAGCCATTCCAGATTTTCCATTATAACAGATTCACTCATAACATGGTTGGAGTCTTTGGATCCCAGTTTACCATGTTATATCTCCACTATACTTCCTGGCAGCTCAAACCAATCTGGCTATTTTCCTCAGACCTCTCTTATCAGCAAGGCACTTTCACCCACAGAACTGTTGCGCACACACACTTTTTTTTTTTGCATAATTCTGTGTAAACACGAGAGATTGTTGTGTGTGAAATCCCAGGAGATCAGTAGTTTCTGAAATACTCAAATGGTTAAAGCCACAGTGATCATAAAATACTACTATTGACCTTTAAAGCACTGAATGGTCTTGCACTACAGTACCTGAGCGAACTTCTGGTCCTTTATGACCTGCCATGCCTACCTAGATCAAAAGATGCAGGCTATCTGTTGGTACCTCATATAGTGAAGGTTACATCAGGGGGCAGAGCATTTTCTTACAAAGCCCCACAATTATGGAATAGCCTTCCAGGTTGTGTTTGGGACTCAGACACAGTCTCAGTGTTTAAGTCATGGCTGAAAACATACCTGTTTAGTTAAGCCTTTTGTTGATCATTTTTGTTTGTTGGTTTTTATTGTTTCAGGTAAAGGAGTAGATCTGGAGGGTCCTCAGGCATGGATTGTTTTGGTAAACTGGGATGTGTGGATGCTGTCGCCCCCCCTCACACATTCACTTGGGTTTGTTGACGGTAGAGTGGCTGGCTACATTTTATGTCCCAGGGCTCCTTCATGACTGTGTTGCCTTCTGGATCTCCCTTTTAGTTATGCAGTCATAGTTAGTCTTGCTGGAGTCCCTGCTTGCACTCAGCATGAAATGTATACTGTTCTTAACCATTAGGTGACAATGGGTTGAACTAACAATCTGTTCTCTCTCTCTCTCTCTCTCTCTCTCTCTCTCTCTCTCTCACTTCACCCCCTCTCTGTCTCTCTCTTTCAAGTTACATGTTGATCCTGAGACACCAGTGATGTTGACCTCTTCTGCTCTTCAGACCTGCCTGATCCATCCTAATGCTCTATGTCTGGCTGGAAGCTCATCACATTGTTCCTGTGGGGGATGGCCCCATATGGAAAGTCAAAAGTCCACTTGGAAGATGGCTCTGGACACTTAAAGTTTTGCTATGATGGCTGAGGACTACAATTGCCATGATAATTTTAGGACTGCAGTTGTCATGAACAGTTTTACACTCAAGTCTCCATCAATAAACAGTTGATAACTTGAACAGTATGTTAAAACTATACTGAATTTCCTGGTTACACAGTTGTACTTTGTGACTATATAGGACACAGTTATAGAAGCAAGTTATTTATAATCATGCTATCTGTTATCACCCAAATGACGATGGGTTCCCTTTTGAGTCTGGTTCCTCTCAAGGTTTCTTCCTCATGTCATCTGAGGGAGTTTTTCCTTGCTAACATCACCACAGGCTTGCTCATCAGGGATCAATAAATGTATTAGGAATAAAATTAGCTCATATGTTTAAAGTCTTTAATTTTCTGTAAAGCTGCTTTGCAACAATGTCTGTTGTTAAAAGTACTATACAAATAAACTTGATTTGATGATCACATTTTTTGAGCAAATTAAAGACAGAAAAAATTATATCAGTATAAAGTAATTAAACCATATGGCAAAAAAAGATGCAGAAGGACTCAGGAATTCTGCTGATATAAGAAGTTGTACTCTACTCCCAATAGTTGGGAAGGTGTAAATCAAAAGGTAAATTAATTTATTATAGTATTCCTTTCTAGTGGGTATGGGTAATTTAATTTGCTTAAATAGGGGGTGAGATATGGAACCTGACCCCCAAATTTGCTGAGGATATTTCAGTGTTTACCCTGTCCTATAGCTCTTTAAGTAAATTTGGCTCTGCTTCCAAAGATTGATTGACAGGTCAAGGCAATATTGCTTATGTAGTGGGGTGCATATTCACATTCTTTCTCCCCTCCACTAGGAGGAGTTAAGTCTCGGTCTTAACACAGGAACTAATTTTGGGCACTCTCAAAAGTAGGTTTTGAATATTAAGCAAATTATTAGAACATTTGAGTGGGCAAAGCTATATGGCCCAAAAGGCAAATTTTAGGGGTTAAGGAGATAAAGCATGTATTTTACAAAAGATATGCCTGGCCAGAGGCCATATTGAGTGGGACTGTAACTATTAGGGGGTCCTTAGAGAAACCAAATTTCAAGTTTCATGACAATAGCTCAATGTTTATCAAAAGTATGATAAGATGAAACTTTATTAATCCTGAAGGAAATTCTTGTGCCAGAAATTGCTCCATAACAATGCAAGTTAAAATACAACAATACAAGCTAAAAATAAACTGTACATAAAATAAGAACTGTACAAGAAATAAATGCACAAAACAGTGCCTAATAGAACAACAACAGTAAGTTACATAAGGGGCTAAACTAAAAACTAAGATGGAAATAGAAAATGCAAAAAACAGTGCCCAGGTGGTTAGCATTCTAGCAATAGAAAGAAGGTAAGTTATGTAAGAGACTAACCTAATGGTGAAAGTAAATATTGCACATGGTGTTGGGAAAAACATTATTGCACATGACAACTCACTATATTGCACATGATATTGGTATTATTGTCTTGATTGATCAGCTGTTCATCTTGCAGAAGGGGGAGAAGTTATGCAGTTTGATGGCCACTGGTAGGAAAGACCTCCTGTGGTGTTCTGTGGTGCTCCCCAGTGGCCTCATTCTCCCACTGAAGGTGCTGCGATGTGACTCCACTGTGTCATGCAGGGGGTGGGAGGGATTGTCCATAATACTGAGAAGTTTCCTCAGCATCCTCCTCTCTGACACCTCCACCAATGACTCCAGTTCCAGGGACACAGCATAGTCCACAGGTGGAGTCCATAGGTGGAACATAATCATGAGCTCAGGCATAGACTTGGGCATGGGCTTAAGCATAGACAAGGGCATGGAATTAGACATCAGCATGGGCATTGACTGGGACATGGACTCAGAATGTTGGCATAGGCATGGACTCAGGTGTGGACCTGGGCTTGAACATGGGCATGGACCCTGGTGTCAGCATGGGCATGGATTCAGGCATGACCATGGGCTTGGACTCCTCTGGCTTAGACTCTGATCTTAGCATGAGCTCTGGCATCAGCATGGGCTTGGACTCGGGCATGGGCTTGGACTCAGAGACAGGCATAGGCTTTGGCATTCTGGCATGGACACATTCATCGCAGGATGAGACATAGTTATTCATGTTGATGACCATGCGGGGCCACTAGGATTTGGCCTTGAGTAGCTGGTACATGCCCTTAATGCCCAAGTGGCCCTCAGCTGGTGAGGTGTGAGCCAATACAGTGACATGATTTCTGAGGCCTGGTGGTGGAGCGATGGTCCTATCCTCCCTGAAGCAAAGGCCTCCCTCTCAGCCTCTGGAGTGAGCTCTGGAGAGGAGGCTGCCCTGTCAGTCTCTGGAGCAAGCTCTGGAGATGAGGCTGACCTGTTGACCTCTTGGGTATCAGCCCCCCCCAAATAAATTTCTCAGGGATCCTACTTCCCTAGAGCTTTGTTCAGGGACTTGAGCATGTTCCCAAAGGCCATGGAGTCCTGGAGGCATGGGTGATCTATTATGAGCAGGTGTTCAGCCCACCGGCATGCTGGTCCAGTGAGTCAGTGAACCATGAAGCCTAACCAGACTCTCTCTGCAGGCTTGGGCTCCACCAAATCCTCATAGAAGAGCCTGCACTGCAGCAGAAATCCATTGGGTGGATACTCCACTCCATCGTAGGGTGCTGGTATGTCCAGCCCTAACCGCTGGAGGAACCATACCAATCCCAGTTGAGGCACTGTGACTCTGGCATGGAAATGTGCAGTGTGCCTGCTCTCTTCCACTACATCCATTGTATTGGGGAAATATTCTGTCATGTAAGGGGATGATGGGTGGATGTAATCACTGGCAGAGTATTTATTTGAAAACAGGTAGGCAAATAGTATAAAACCATTAGACGAAGACTGAGTCAGGAAACAGGCAAGGGTCACACAAGGCACAAACAGAATATCAGAGGTAAGGCAAAAGGCAAAGTCCAACTTGTACAAAATAAGTTCAAAACCAGAGAAGTGAGACAGAGATACAAGAATTAGAAATGTGAGACACAAAGTATAGCACATATATTTCGCAAAGTCTGTGTGTGTTCAGAGCCTTTATCAGAGCATGCTGTGATTGCACTCTATTCTGGAGCATGTGCATTAGTCCTTGCGGTGCATGCTGCACGCCTGTACATGAGTGACAATTCGAGGTGCACCAAACACAAACATATGCAGACACAACACAGATTAGCATATTGATGCAGCATACCAAATTTCAACTCAACTGGCCTTATTTATGGGCAGAAATATGTCTCATCTCATTATCTCTAGCCGCTTTATCCTGTTCTGCAGGGTCACAGGCAAGCTGGAGCCTATCCCAGCTGACTACGGGCGAAAGGCAGGGTACACCCTGGACAAGTCGCCAGGTCATCACAGGGCTGACACATAGACACAGACAACCATTCAAACTCACATTCACACCTACAGTCAATTTAGAGTCCCCAGTTAACCTAACCTGCATGTCTTTGGACTGTGGGGGAAACTGGAGCACCCGGAGGAAACCCACGCGGACACAGGGAGAACATGCAAACTCCACACAGAAAGGCCCTCGCCAGCCACGGGGCTCGAACCCGGACCTTCTTGCTGTGAGGCGACAGCGCTAACCACTACACCACCGTGCTGCCTGCAGAAATATGTGACACTAGCAAATAAATTTGAAATGAATTAGAAAATAAAGTCATTGCAATTCCAAATCACTGAATTTGTCAATATAATTGAACCAGTTGGTTATTTTGATGCATTTTAAAAGAGACATTTCAAATTGGTAAATGATGAATCCCATACAGTTTACTTCACACTGAGCTACTCTATGATAATAAAAATGTCTAAAATTTACTTTAGCATTTTGTAGTAATTGTCATTTAAAATCACAAGATGTGTCAATTTCAATAAAGCCATGATGCTATTTTAATTCATTATAAAATGGAATATTCAAATTGGTAGACAATTAAACCCACATGCATCAGATTGCCATGAGCTACATGATGTTGAAAAAAGATACATTTTTCTGTCGGACATTACTGCATTATGCCTTTAATTTTGAAACACCAGTCAATCCCCCTCCATGACTGAATCGTCTTACAGGAGCATAGTGTGGGGGTTGCTTCTTTCTCCTCCCCTCTCCTCATGTTACTCTGTATTTTTCTTTTATCCCTGTCTTCCTGTCCTGTCTACTCCCCCTCTGTCAATTGTGTGGATGTGAGGACAGGTTGATGGCCAATTTTTCTGGTACAGTGATAATAAAGGGTTCATTCATGACTGAATCATCTCATGGCCCATTTCTATTGGCCAGGGATTTGCGCCGATGTCTGCAGGTGGTGTGTGGCATGCCACAAATGCCAGCTGGTAAATCCAGCAGCCACACCAAAAGTGCCATTGCGCTTATTGCCACTGATGGAGATCCCCTTCAAAAGAATTGGCATGGATCTCATTGGGCCATTAGATTGATTGGCACAAAGGTATCACTTTGTATTAGTCATAGTGGGTTATGCAACGCGATACCCAGAAGCAGTGCCACTCCACAATATCTCAGCACATAGTGTTGCGGGGGTGCTCTTCCATGTTATCTCCCAAGTCAGGATTCTGATAGAAATCCTGACTGATCAAGGCACTACATTTATGTCATGCACACTGTGCAAATTATATGAATTATTGGGGATTAAATCGATTGGTACTAGTGTTTATCATCCACAAACGGACCGGCTGATCGAATGATTTAACCAAACCCTTAAGAATATGATTCATAAGTTCATTCACAGGGATGCTAAAAATTGGGACAGGTGGCTTGACCCTCTGTTGTTTGAAGTGCACAAGGTCCCACAAGCCTCCACTGGGTTTTCCCCTTTTGAATTGCTTTATGGGCACAAGTACCATGGTGTCTTAGACATCATTAAAGAAAATTGGGAGGAGGGACCTCCATCCATCCATTATCTGTAGCCACTTATCCTGTTCTACAGGGTTGCAGGCAAGCTGGAGCCTATCCCAGCTGACTATGGGCGAGAAGCGGGGTACACCCTGGACAAGTCGCCAGGTTATCACAGGGCTGACACAGAGACAAACAACCATTCACGCTCACATTCACACTTACGGTCAATTTAGAGCCACCAGTTAACCTAACTTGCATGTCTTTGGACTGTGGGGGAAACCGGAGCACCCAGAGGAAACCCATGCAGAAACGGGGAGAACATGCAAACTCCACGCAGAAAGGCCCCCATCAGCCACTGGGCTCAAACCCAGAACCTTCTTTCTGTGAGGCAGCAGTGCTAACCACTTACTGCCTGGAGGAGGGACCTTCTCAAAGTAAAATATGAAATTCAGTACATTCCTGACCTGAGAGCAAAACTCCACATACTGACTCACATAACCCAGGAGAATTTGCTACAGGCCCAAGAATGTCAAGCTTGCTTGTACAACAGGGGAGCACAGCTAAGGGAATTTGCACCGGGAGATAAAGTCCTCATTTTATTGTCCACGTCAAGCTCGAAATTGCTCGCCAAGTGGCAAGGGCCCTTTGAGGTCACACGGTGAATTGGGGAGGTTGACTATGAGGTCAAATCCCAATCTTATCTGCTTTCAGCTCCCTCAGACAGCACTGGCCTCGGCCAAGGCCGTTGCTGGGACAACATCTCCCCCTGAAGGTCACTGCTGTGAGACGCTGTCATATTCCTTCCCCCACTTCCCGCGGTCTCCGCTTTTACCCCCAGTGTGACAAGCGGATGCGTGACCAGCGCCATCATGGCTGCAGGAGCGGATGGCTGCTTGCTTGTGCTGGGTTACCTCTACCTCCCAAGTCCCGAGTTTTCATGTTGTAAAGTGTACTTGTGTTATTTTGTGCTTATGTGCTGAGGTGTTTTTTTTTAATGTTCCCACACTGCACTCCTCATAGGAGCATAGTGTGTGGGTTGCTTTTTTTCTCCTCCCCTCTCCTCATGTTACTCTGTATTTTTTTCTTTTCATCCCTGTCTTCCTGTCCTGTCTACTCCCCCTCTGTCAATTGTGTGTGTGTGTGTGTATGTAAGGACAGGTTGATGGTCAATTTCGCTGGTACTTGTGGCTAGCAATAATAAAGGGTTCATTCATTCATTCACTCATTCATTCAAATGGCCAGATAGGGGTGACACATGTCAAATTTACCAGAGAGAGAGAGAGGAGGTTCCTGTGTCTCTGGCGATGGTAGTTCCAGAGAGGGTGGAGCTGAGACCGGAGGTAAATCTAAAAAGTGCAGCCCAATTCACCCCAGTCCCCTGTGGAGACCACCTCTCACCATCCCAGAAAGCACAGGTAATTAGGTTGCAGGAGGAATTCTCCAATGTGTTCTCACCCCTCCCTGATTACACTAACCTCATAGAACACCACATTGAGACTCCCCCAGAGGTGGTGGTGCACAGCCACCCGTATTGGCTCCCTGAACACAAGAAAAATGTGGTTCACAATGAACTCCAGGCGATGCTTAAGATGGGAGTAATTGAGGAGTCATGCAGCGACTGGAGCAGCCCAGTGGTCTTGGTTCCCAAGACTGACGGGTTGGTCCAATTCTGTGTGGACTATAGAAAAGTCAACGCAGTGTCTAAATTTGATGCATATCTGATGCCCCTCATTGATGAACTGCTCGATTGGTTAGGCACGACTCACTTTTACTCAACACTGGATTTGATAAAGGGATATTGGCAGATTCCCTTGACTCCCCTCGACTCATAAAATGACCTTTTCCACTCCGTTTGGCTTACACCAATTTGTCCCCCTTCATTTCGGGTCGTTTGGGGCTCCAGTGATGTTTCAGTATCGCATGAACCAAATTGTCCGTCCCCACAATATGTATGTGGCGGCCTACTTAGATGATATAATCATTTATCGTAATGATTGGGAGCAGCATCTATAACATCTCAGGGCTGTCCTGAGGTCACTGAGGTGCTCTGGGCTCACAGCAAACCCAAAGAAGTGTGCAATTGGACCAGTGGAAATATGATATCTGGGCTTCCACTTGGCTCATGGGCAGGTGCATCCCCAAATTGATAAGACTGCAGTAATTGTGGCCTGCCCATGACCTAAGACCAAAAAGGGGGTGAGGCAGTTCCTGGGGCTGGCTGGCTATTACAGACCTTTTGTGCCTAACTTTTTGGACGTCACCAGCCTGCTGACTGACATCACTAAACAGGGGGCACCAGATCTAGTCCATTAGATGGAGCGGTGCAAAAGGGCTTTTGCTCAGGTAAAGGTGGTTTTGTGTGGGGGCCTGCTATTGCATCCTCCTGACTTCTCTACCTTTTGTTTTACAGACTGACACATTAGACAGAGGGCTGGGGTCTGTTTTGTCACAGGTGATGGAGGAGGAGGAGCATCAGGTGCTGTACATCAGCTGCAAGCTCTTCATTTAAGAGTCAAAATACAGCACGATAGAAAAGGAGTGTCTGGGCATCAAGTGGGCTGTCATCACTCTCCATTACTACCTGTTAGGATGCTCATTCACCCTCTGTTCTGACCATGCCCCACTCCAGTGGCTCCACCTCATGAATGATGCCAACACACAGATCACTTATTGGTATCTGGCCCTTCAGCCCTTTAACTTCAAGGTGGTCCACAGGCCAGGGGCACAGACGGTGGTGGCAAATTACTTCTCCCACTGGGGCGGGGGAGTCAGCTGCAGGCCGGACGGCTCCCTGGCCTGAGTTGGGTGGTGGGGGTATGTGGCAGCAGGGGCATGGTCACGCATCAACTGTGAACAGCGAGGAGGCAGGTTGAACCAGCAGGTAACATGTGATGAGGTGCACCTGTGTCAAATTACTGGCTATCTATTAGCCTATGTCTCTGTGTGTCTTTCAGACAGTCAGGAATGAGAGAAAGAGAGCTGTGACACCCCGTCGTGTGTGTGTTTATGTTTCATGAATAGTCACTGAAAAGTGTGCAAAATAAAATGAACTCACCTGTTCTGAAGTCTGCTTCTCATTCCTCTGTTTCCCAAAGTTAGAGAGTTGTTACAGTTACCATAGAATGATTTGGTACAGGAACAATGGTGGCTGTTTTCAGACACTTCAGAACAACTGACTGCGACAACTGACTGAACAACTCCAGCCAGCTGTTCAGCACAGGACCATAGCACACTGCCAAGGATGCCACCAGGGCCAGCGGCTTTCCTTGGGTTTACCTTCTTGAGTTTACCTCTTGGGTTTACCCTCTTGAGTGTGGCAAGCACATCAGTGCTAGAGAAGTAGAAAGTCTGGTCATTTGAGGGAGGTAAAATTTTTGTAGTTAGTTCCTTACTGTTGAGGTCAAACTGGGCATAGAAACTATTTAGTTTATTGGCTGCTTCTTTCAGCTGCTCCCATTAGGGGTCGCCACAGCAGATCTGTTCCGCATATTTGATTTGGCATAGGTTTTACACCGGATGCCCTTCCTGATGCAACCCTCCCCAATCTATCTGGGCTTGGGACTGGCACTAAGTATGCTCTGGTTTGTGCAACCCCAGTGGCTGGGCATTTTTACTTAATCTGCATGTCTTTGAACTGTGGGAGAAACTGGGGAACCCAGAGGAAACCCATGCAGACACGAAGAGAACATGCAAATTCCACACAGAAAGGCCCCTGTCAGCCATGAGTTTTGAACCCAGAACCTTCTTGCTGTGAGGCAACAGTGCTAACCGCTGCACCACCATGCTGTTCTGTTATTTAGTTAATTGGCTAAGTTGGTGTTATTGATTGGTGTAGCTGTTGGTTTTGGGTTTGTAGTCTATGATCTCTTGGATCCCCTCACACGTTCAACAGGGATCTGCATTGTTGAAATGGTCCTCGATGTGTAGTTTGTACAGGAGTTTGACTTCTCAAATGCCTTTTTTAAGTTTGGCCCTAAAAGAGCTGTAGGCCTCTTCGTCACCTGATCTGAAAGCATTGTCATGTGCCCTCAGCCGCTCATGAACCTCACTGTTCATCCAGTGCTTCTGATTTGGGAAAATTTTAATGACCTTTTGAGTGGTGACATTATCAATGCATGTGTTAATGTCATCCAAAAGTAGTACTATACAGCTCAACATCAGTGTGCAAGCCTGTGGTGGCCTGTGTGGCTATGAAACATACAATCAGAAAATGAAAAACAATCACACAATGAAAAACAATGACTGATACTCATGGCATTTCCAAATTGCCCAGTTTCTGCATGCTGCTCATTGCAAAACAATATGTCATACCAATTGTTTTTCCTCTCATCCCAAAGTCATGTTTTCATTTCAGGGTGGCATGAATTCCTCCCCAGAGAAGTGAGGCATGCAAAGAACAAAAAAAAAGTTACATTTACAGAACAAGGTGTCTTACCTCTTCAAAGTACAGGATGCCTCCTCCATGATGATGCATAACTCACTGTAGACAACTATAGACTGTGACATTAGTTTTCCAGCAGCTTCCAGTTTATGGCATGCCTGTGTTTTGGTGGTTCTTTGGTTTTTCCTGACCATCTGAACCAAATTCCTCTCAGCTAAGGGTCTTATTCCAGCAAAGTGGCTTGGCAAAGTGGCTACACCTCCCAGTAAGCTGTATTTACATACAATTGTTTGAACTGGGGCTCTTCAAATCTGCAGTTGTTTAGAAATAACTCCAAGAGACATTCCTGGGTTGTGTAAATCTATTGCCGCTTTTCCACTACAAACGCGGCTGAGTCGGGCTGAGCCGTGCCGTGCTGAGTCGAGCTGAGTGGGGCTATTGGAGTTGCATTTCGACTACAACCGCGCTGAACCGTGCTGGCTGGAAGTGGGTGGACACATTGGGTGGAGTTAGCGAAAGTGGGTGGACGTCAGGTGATGTCGTTAAGCAGCGCAAACAGTGACATCAGTGATCTTTTAAGCGGTAGTCTCACGACCCGAATAGTAAACAATAAACATGGAGGACATGGCGTCGTTAGTGTTGCTGGTCTTGGTGCTGTGGCTTGTTGTCACCGACAACGCGGACAGATACTGGCAAGAGTGTATAGATGAGGCGAGGTGCATAAGGCTTCAGAAATTCTCGTAATTCGTAATTATTCTTCTTCCGGGTTTGCGGTGTTTACAGATCCCAGCGCGCTCGCGGGGCATGTGTGGGCATGTAAGGACACTCCTCCTCACCAATCAGTGCACAAGGGAGTGTCTCCTCACGCCCCTAGCCCCACTCGGCACGGCTTGGCTCGCTTCAGCCCCACTCCAAAACGGTGCGAGTTTTAGGGGCTAAGCAGGGCTGAAGCAAGCTGAGTCGTGCTGGTTTTTGGTAGTCGAAACGCGAGCCGTGTCGGGCTGAAGTGAGCTGAAGCGAGCTGAAGTGAGCTGAAAAAGGGTAGTGGAAAAGGGCCATATGATCCTCTTTCTTAGATCTGCATTGAGCTCCTTGTACTTTCCCCAAGTACTTGAACTGTGTGTTAGTCAATCCAATGAATGCTGTCAAACAAACCCTTTTTATGTTGGCACAGAGAAGCTGCCAGCTATAGTCAATCATGAACAGAAAGTTAAGAAGCATTGGCCTTAGCAAGTTAAAGACATTCTGGAATTTTCAGCACCACTGAATTAATAATCTAAGTGAATGTATGTAAATCTTTAGCCCTGTATGTATGATTCTGACCCTGTGTTGATTTCAGAAAACCCAAAATAAATTAGAATATTTACACCAAAATCTTTTTTTAATTAAACATGTACAACCCCAATTCCAAAAAAGTTGGGACAAAGTACAAATTGTAAATAAAAACGGAATGCAATAATTTACAAATCTCAAAAACTGATATTGTATTCACAATAGAACATAGACAACATATCAAATGTCGAAAGTAAGACATTTTGAAATTTCATGCCAAATATTGGCTCATTTGAAATTTCATGACAGCAACACATCTCAAAAAAGTTGGGACAGGGGCAATAAGAGGCTGGAAAAGTTAAAGGTACAAAAAAGGAACAGCTGGAGGACCAAATTGCAACTCATTAGGTCAATTGGCAATAGGTCATTAACATGACTGGGTATAAAAAGAGCATCTTGGAGTGGCAGCGGCTCTCAGAAGTACAGATGGGAAGAGGATCACCAATCCCCCTAATTCTGCACCGACAAATAGTGGAGCAATATCAGAAAGGAGTTTGACAGTGTAAAATTGCAAAGAGTTTGAACATATCATCATCTACAGTGCATAATATCATCAAAAGATTCAGAGAATCTGGAAGAATCTCTGTGCGTAAGGGTCAAGGCCGGAAAACCATACTGGGTGCCCGTGATCTTCGGGCCCTTAGACGGCACTGCATCACATACAGGCATGCTTCTGTATTGGAAATCACAAAATGGGCTCAGGAATATTTCCAGAGAACATTATCTGTGAACACAATTCACCGTGCCATCCGCCGTTGCCAGCTAAAACTCTATAGTTCAAAGAAGAAGCCGTATCTAAACATGATCCAGAAGGGCAGACGTCTTCTCTGGGCCAAGGCTCATTTAAAATGGACTGTGGCAATGTGGAAAACTGTTCTGTGGTCAGACGAATCAAAATTTGAAGTTCTTTATGGAAATCAGGGACGCCGTGTCACTTGGACTAAAGAGGAGAAGGACGACCCAAGTTGTTATCAGCGCTCAGTTCAGAAGCCTGCGTCTCTGATGGTATGGGGTTGCATTAGTGCGTGTGGCATGGGCAGCTTACACATCTGGAAAGACACCATCAATGCTGAAAGGTATATCCAGGTTCTAGAGCAACATATGCTCCCATCCAGACGACGTCTCTTTTTGGGAAGATCTTGCATTTTCCAACATGACAATGCCAAACCACATACTGCATCAATTACAGCATCATGGCTGCGTAGAAGAAGGGTCCGGGTACTGAACTGGCCAGCCTGCAGTCCAGATCTTTCACCCATAGAAAACATTTGGCGCATCATAAAACGGAAGATATGACAAAAAAGACCTAAGACAGTTGAGCAACTAGAATCCTACATTAGACAAGAATGGGTTAACATTCCTATCCCTAAACTTGAGCAACTTGTCTCCTCAGTCCCCAGACGTTTACAGACTGTTGTAAAGAGAAAAGGGGATGTCTCACAGTGGGAAACATGGCCTTGTCCCAACTTTTTTGAGATGTGTTGTTGTCATGAAATTTAAAATCACCTAATTTTTATCTTTAAATGATACATTTTCTCAGTTTAAACATTTGATATGTCATCTATGTTCTATTCTGAATAAAATATGGAATTTTGAAACTTCCACATCATTGCATTCCGTTTTTATTTACAATTTGTACTTTGTCCCAACTTTTTTGGAATCGGGGTTGTATGTCATACAATCATTCTGCCACAGAAAAAGACCAGTCCAAAATAATCATTGAAAGCCCAATATTGTCATGAAATTCATGTACATAATGGCATTTATGTCCCTTTATGTAAACATCAGACTGCAACTGTATATATTAGAGACATGATAGTTAACTGTCAGATGCCAGAAGGGTTTTGGTGCACTTCCTGCTGCATCCTTCTGTGGTCTACCTTTCCTCACCAGCCAAAGAGAAGGAGAGGAGGAGCTGAACACTTAGGTGGTGTTTACATTAGACCGTATCAGCGGATCATCAGATTAACGTTTTTAAAACGATTCGCGTGCACACAGCAATGCCAATACATGGATATGCTCGGCTCCGCAGGCATCCTGCGCTCCAAATCACTCCGCCCTGAACAGCGAGTGCCCTCTGGAGGGTGCGCACTCTGGCCCTGCGCAGCTCACAGAGCGCGCGAGTGAAGCGCACGAGCAGTGATTCGGGACTGAGCCGCTGTGTGTGTGATCCCAGTGCATATCGGGCATGCGCAAGTCACTCACCACTTGCAAGTGGAAGGATGACAAGCCTAAAGACAATCATAACTACACAATGGGCAGTATTTGGATCTTACCATGAACAACATTAAGAATGACAAAGCAAAGCATTATATTCATACTTTTATACTCTTTAATGAAAAACAAAAAGGTGATACAAGGTGGAAACAATAGCAGGAAGTGAAGTCCACGCCGTTTTTCAGCAGTCGCGTCACATGACCAACGTGGCATGAACAACGCCAGCGAATCAGGAAGGTGGATGTCACAGTGACGTTGTCCAATGACGATGTCAGCTAGAGCTCAGCACTGCGTTTCCTCATATCTCAATGTTTACACAGCACCAGATCAGATACGAACTGGGTTGAATACGTGGGCCCTGGCGGATTCAAGTTGTTCCGCCTGTGGAGTCATTTCCCGGCATTTTAATGTGAACGGACAGTGCATCCGCGACGAAAACGAGACGGATATGGTCTAATGTAAACACCACCTTAGATCAGAATGCCTTGGTTGAACAAATCAATAATTATAAGCTGAATTCCCTGAATAGCTTCCCTTGAAAGAGGATACTGTTTAGTTAGCGGTGGGGGTGTACCTGTAAGACACATTGCTTTTATGTTTAGTAACCCATAGTCATTCTTATTCTTCACCCAATTATGAGATTATAAATAGGAGTCCCACCCAGCAGGTCAGGTTGGGGAAGCTCAGAAGTAGGAACACAATTCCAATTCAGCTTCCTTGAGTCAGCCTTACCTGTAAGACACATTGCTTTTATGTTTAGTAACCCATAGTCATTCTTATTCTTCATCCAATTAGGAGATTACAAATAGGAGTCCCACCCAGCAGGTCAGGTTGGGAAAGCCCAGAAGTAGGAACAAAATTCCAATTCAGCTTCCTTGAGTCAGCCTTCTTCTTACAGCACACACACTCCCAGTGGCCCTACTTGTGACAATACTGGCAATCATCCCACTAAACATATTGAGTGTTTGCCACATTAGCAGTTGTTTCCAACAAAGCAGACACATGCATTTTCACATTTGAGTCTCTTTCATATGCCATGAGACTATCAAAAAGGTCATAAAGACTCTCCTTATGCCAGTCAGGCTTCAAAAACAGCAACACCTTGTGTAAGTCAGCTTTTAAATGATCGACCCATTGAATGGGCCAACAGAAATGCAGCTTCCAAGAACATAAGACATGGAACTTATATAATATCCACCATAAAGTATAAACACCTGAGCATAACAGAGTGTATTCCATCAAAGACTCATTTCTGCCCCACTGACAATCAACAATTTTACTCTAGCACTCTGCACTGTCTACAAAATAGCAAATGATTTTGAGATGGCCATCAGTATATTTCTGAGCCCCTTGAGCTCAAATGAGCAAATGCTTAAGCCTCACTCACAACCCACCGTAAGTGCTTTGGATACACAAGGGTCGCAAGGTTTGGTAGCTCGCAGCCGTGCTGTAGGGTCGTGGTGAAGGGGAGGAGTACGGGCAAAGTACTTGTCAAGTACAGATTGCACACCTGACTTCCTCGAGGCGTGGGAAAAATTGCGCCGTTAGCCCGTGGAAAGCGTATGTCTGACGCACGTGATCAGTGTGTGTTCAGTGAGTGTGGAGTGTGTGTGACTTGCATTTTACCAGTTTTCTGCACTCCGAGTTTGGGCCACACTTGTGAAGCGTGTGTGATGCATGTGATTAGCACGTTACAATCACTCATAACTTGTGTGTGATGCAAGCCAGGAGTGGGTATAAAACCAGCGTGTCTGCAGCATTCTGCATCTGTCTTTCGACTGAAGAACATTGGATATTTTGTGGGAAAAATTTAAACATTTTCAGTTTAAACTTTAGAAAATGGGACCCAAGAAGAAGCGAGCAAAAGTGAAGTAACCCAGCCTAAAACAGCAGAGGGGGAGGAGGAGGAAGAATTTGATGATGATGGTAGCAGCACTGGTGAGCCCTGCAAGGACAGGGAGAAGTATGCCTTCAAGCTGGCAGAAGGCACAGCACCCCGCCAGAGGTATTTTCACAGGTAAATACACATGCTTTAAACACTCATTTCAGTATCTACTGAATATGCTTATGTAATTAATATTATATATGCTGATTTTCATGTATGTTTCAGCTAACGATGCCCAGAAGTGAGGACATTGCAATCCCATCATCGCTGTCAGGCCATTGTGCCATGCTCAGTGATGAGGACAAGGACATCCTGACACCCCGTCCCACCACTCAGCAGGAGTAGGAGCAGGACAGCAGCTTGGAGTCAAAGTGTGTTTCAGTGCTCAAACTGTTGGGCTATTCAGTTGGGATTTTTTTACAATGTAATAAAATGCGTTATTCCCTTATACTCATGTTTTCTTATTTGACGTTTGCATGGTAAATTAAACATATACTCAAATAAAAACAGCAAATGAGGTGGTCTTCTTCCCTTCTACAATGCTACACGCTACATGATCAGTTCCTTGGTTTCTCCCCAATATATAAACCCAGAGTCTTGCCTCTCGTGTTGCGTGCAGGTCACGTGCGCTGCATGCATGCCACACATAGGGGTAGAAAGTAAGATGTACTTCTGTCTTGTGCGCCGCACAAATAGCAAGTGTGGAATACTTGTGTAGTATTTCTGAGGCACGTCACTCATACAATGACCGTGCGTCACTCATGCGTCTTACTGTCATCACAAAAAGCCCCTACTAGCCGTGCTGCTGACTTGGTTCAGGCGTACAAAAGGAGTACGGGTCCTGTACATAGTGTATGCGTTCTTGATTTGTCGCAAGACCCGTAGAATTTGCATGTGCAGGACCAAAAGTCTCCACAGGCAGTCTGCGACCTTCTACGGCACTGAACACGCGCAAGTGTCACGCAAGTCTCAAGCACGGTTTTGCCAATTTTTTTGTAGCAGCGCGTACAACGGGTTATGAGTGAGGCTTTACCTTCACGGTTATTATAATAAGCATTCAGCTTCTCCAGTTCAGTTGTCAGGAATATCTGACAGCATGTGGAATAGCAGCCAAAGGATGCAAATTGTACAAGTGAGTAAGAGCATTTTTTAACATAGTTACTGGGAGACCAAATGGTCTCCCAAATCTGGCCACTGGGAGACCAAATGGTCTCCCAGTGGCCAGATTTGGTCTCCTAGTCAATGCCAAACCAGCTTCACTGAGAGACCAAATTTTAAACCAAGTTATGTCTTATCATTTGGTTCAATCAGTTGCAATTAATTAACCAAGTACCATGTAAGTATACATTTAACAAGGAAAATGAAGATCTATGTTATAAGATATACACACAAGATCATGTTGGTTAAGAAAAACAAAACTAAAATTTGGTTACTGAGATGGCTGATGTCAGAATCCGATGTCATTACTGTGTACTGTAACTTTGAGTGTCTTTGACATAACATTTGTGCTTGGTAATTGCTCCTGATAGCTGTGTAGTCACTGTAGTGTGTTTGTCTGTATGGTGATTGGTGAACCATTTTGCATCACAGAATATGCCGCAGCGGTGCAGCCACATGGACTCTGGGGCCTGTGATTGTATTGCCCAGACCAGTTGGTCTCCTAGTGGAAAATCCTTAAAAAATGCTCTGAGTACAGTTGTGTCATCTGAGTCAGGAATGGGCCCATGCCCATTTCTCTATGATGCATACTGTATGTAACTCATTCGGTACTGAGAAACTTTTGATTTTCAATCAAACTCTTATCATTAAATTGATTCTATCATTTTAGCAAGTTCTTTCACAGGATCACCTCATCGCTCACTCATGCTGGCATACATATATATGTTTCATAAATTACATTACTTTGGTCTTAAAATTAATAAATCATGTATCCATTAACATATGACCATAGTAAAATAGAAAATAGTCCCACATATTAAAATGCATAATTTGATTTGAAAAGTTGCAAAAACTCAGAAATATGAAAAATATGTAGAAAGCTAGTATTAAACAAATTTGCTGCATCACACTGTGTTATCACCTAAATGAGGGTGGGTTCCCTTTTGAGTCTGGTTCGTCTCAAGGGTTCTTCCTTGTGTTGTCTGAGGGTTTTTTTCCTTGCCACCATTTCCTCAGGTTTGCTCATCAGGCATAAATAAATTTATTAGGGATAAAATTAGTTAGGGCGGTGTAGTGGTTAGCGCTGTCGCCTCACAGCAAGAAGGTCCTGGGTTCGAGCCCCGGGGCCGGCGAGGGCCTTTCTGTGTGGAGTTTGCATGTTCTCCCCGTGTCCGCGTGGGTTTCCTCCGGGTGCTCCGGTTTCCCCCACAGTCCAAAGACATGCAGGTTAGGTTAACTGGTGACTCTAAATTGACCGTAGGTGTGAGTGTGAATGGTTGTCTGTGTCTATGTGTCAGCCCTGTGATGACCTGGCGACTTGTCCAGGGTGTACCCCGCCTTTCGCCCGTAGTCAGCTGGGATAGGCTCCAGCTTGCCTGCGACCCTGTAGAAGGATAAAGCGGCTAGAGATAATGAGATGAGATGAGATAAAATTAGTTAATATGTTTCAAGTCGGCGGCACGGTGGTGTAGTGGTTAGCCCTGTCGCCTCACAGCAAGAAGGTCCTGGGTTCGAGCCCCGGGGCCGGCGAGGGCCTTTCTGTGTGGAGTTTGCATGTTCTCCCCGTGTCCGCGTGGGTTTCCTCCGGGTGCTCCGGTTTCCCCCACAGTCCAAAGACATGCAGGTTAGGTTAACTGGTGACTCTAAATTGACCGTAGGTGTGAATGTGAGTGTGAATGATTGTCTGTGTCTATGTGTCAGCCCTGTGATGACCTGGTGACTTGTCCAGGGTGTACCCCGCCTTTCGCCCGTAGTCAGCTGGGATAGGCTCCAGCTTGCCTGCGACCCTGTAGAAGGATAAAGCGGCTAGAGATAATGAGATGAGATGTTTCAAGTCTTTTTTTTTTGTAAAGTTGCTTTGCAACAATGTCTGTTGTTAAAAGCCCTATAAAAAATAAACGGAATTGATTTGTTTTCAACACATCCTTATGTGCTTACAGGAGTGTGTGCTTTAGGCACTAAAAATGCTATTCAGTATATTTCAAGGCACTATGACCTCATGAAATTGACTTTTCAAGCAAACACATACACACAGGACTTGCCATTGAATTGGTGTTTTTCACATGGTTATAATGAAAAATGACTTTAAACATGATTTTTTAAAAAATGTTTGATAAAGTGGCAAAAAGTCAAAAATATGAAAAATGATGTGTAGAGGACGGCACGGTGGTGTAGTGGTTAGCACTGTTGCCTCACAGCAAGAAGGTCCTGGTTTGAGCCCCGTGGCCGACAAGGGCCTTTCTGTGCGGAGTTTGCATGTTCTCCCCGTGTCCGCGTGGGTTTCCTCCGGGTGCTCTGGTTTCCCCCACAGTCCAAAGACATGCAGATTAGGTTAACTGGTGACTCTAAATTGACCGTAGGTGTGAATGCGAGTGTGAATGGTTGTCTGTGTCTATGTGTCAGCCCTGTGATGACCTGGCGACTTGTCCAGGGTGTACCCCGCCTTTCGCCCATAGTCAGCTGGGATAGGCTCCAGCTTGCCTGCGACCCTGTAGAAGGATAAAGCGGCTAGAGATAATGAGATGAGATGAGATGTCTTCCTATGTATTTGTTTAGCCAAGAGCAGCACAGGCAAGCACAAGCAAAGCACACACCACACTCTAAGCAATCAGGTAAGCTGTTTGACACTACACCTTACATTGTTACATTCAGGTATTCTTAGATACAATGAAAAATTAATTATTTATTTTTATTCCACATAAGCAAACAAACAGAACTTAATTACAGTATGTATTCCCCTTTTACCTGTGCCCACTACTGCCCCCAGGTGTCCACAACCAAAAACTGTTGGAAATAAACCAAAATAATGAAGACCTGCTATATTATGTAAAGCAATTAACTAAACAAATAACTAGCAAAAGCGTCATTTTTACTAATTAGAGCAATACAATTTCAGCATAGAAGGGCGATTTTTGTCTTGGATTAGATGTGCGAAGGGCGCCGTTGCTTACAAGCAAAAAGGTCGATTGGATGGTCGAAATGTCCAGGATTTTTGTCAGACACAGGTGGCAACCCTAGGTCCAAGAGGAGTTACATGATCAACATGGGAACAAAAGTTAGAGTATACAATAACAAGTGGGGTTAAAAATTATCTAGTCAATAAAATACCATAAGTAAATGTTTAATACTGAATGAAAGCTGAAGACTCCTGAGAACAATAACTATTGAATAAAAATTCTTTAACCTGAGACTTAAACAGGGGGTTGTCCCTGAGATTCTGTACATGATTAGGTAGGCTATTCCAAAACAATTTACTGGTGTAACAAAAAGATTTACCATGGCACTTCACTGAGGGTATGTGGAGAGATGTGCTACTGGATCTTGTTCCGATTGAATGATGATTATGTGTAGGTTGAAAGTGAGTCGAGAAATAATTTGGAGCTTTACCATTGACAATATTATGAGCAAAGTTTAATTTGAGTTGGTTAACATGTAATTCAACAGGCAACATACCAACTGATTCAAATTCATGAGCTCCAATATGAGTTCTGGCTGGTGCATTTAAAAGGAACCGAATGACTTTGTTTTGGATACACTGTAACGTCACATCACAGTCTTGTATTTCTTAGTTAAACCAGTGTACCATGATGCGCTGGCACAGTCAAAATGACATTAGATCAAGGCAGATACAAGCATTCTCTTAGTTCTATTGCTGACATTCCTTGCTTTTCTGTGGAGGAATTTAAGCTTAGCATTTGCCCTGGTGATTACATCTATGGCTATGTTCTTTCCAGATAGAGATTGATCAAGAGTGGCACCTAGGTATTTCACCTTAGTTTAGCATTTCAGTCCAGCACATTGTACCTGAATGAAATTTTTTCTTAATTTGTGTTTGGAGCCAATTAGAACTGTTTCAGTTTTTCCAACATGAAGGGAAAGCTTGTTGTCAATCAGCCATTCTCTGATGGACTCAAGCTCCGAGGAGAGTATCTGCTCTATATCCTTGGTATTAGCGCCCAGCACTATGAGGGCGGTATCATCTGCATACAATATAAAGCATTTTGCAGCGAACAGCTGATGGAATGTCATTCACGTATATAAGGAAAAGCAATGGACCAAGAATTGATCCTTGTGGTACTCCATATTCAGTGAATAAGGGAGTTGAAATTGTGCCACTAATCTCAACTGACTATTTTCGCTCTGTCAAATAGGATCAAGCCAGTCTAATGCTGATTCATGACATCATAGAGCTTCAAGTTTCTGCAGTAGGATCCTATGGTATATGTATGAAGTGCTTTCTGTAAATGGAGGCGTACCATGTCTATGTATTGACCTTTGTCTTGCTCCCATTTGATATAGTCAGTTAAATTGGCCAAACATGTTTCAGTAGAATATGCATATCTGAAACCTGATTGGTATTCATACAGGAGCTTATGGGCTCGGAGATAGCCATCTAACTGTACGTGGACAACTCTCGAAAGTAATTTTGATATTGTACTCAGAATTGAGACCAGTCGATAGTTGCCTGCATGTATCATTTTTCTTATGAATTGGCATCATCCGAACCATTTTAAAATCTCATCTCATCTCATATCATCTCTAGCCGCTTTATCCTTCTACAGGGTCGCAGGCAAGCTGGAGCCTATCCCAGCTGACTACGGGCGAAAGGCGGGGTACACCCTGGACAAGTCGCCAGGTCATCACAGGGCTGACACATAGACACAGACAACCATTCACACTCACATTCACACCTACGGTCAATTTTTAGAGTCACCAGTTAACCTAACCTGCATGTCTTTGGACTGTGGGGGAAACCGGAGCACCCGGAGGAAACCCACGCGGACACGGGGAGAACATGCAAACTCCACACAGAAAGGCCCTCGCCGGCCCCGGGGCTCGAACCCAGGACCTTCTTGCTGTGAGGCGACAGCGCTAACCACTACACCACCGTGCCGCCCCATTTTAAAATCATCAGGAATAATGCCTGAAGTTATATAGAGGTTTAAATACTCGGATTGAGCCATTTTCTTTTTGCATTGAACTTGATTTTGGAGAAAGATGTTGTGGTTAGCACTGTCGCCTTATGGCAAGAAGGTCCTGGGTTTGAGCCCAGCAGCCGACGAGGGCCTTTCTGCGTGGAGTTTGCATATTCTCTCCATGTCTGTGTGGGTTTCCTCCAAGTGCTCCGGTTTCCCCCACAGTCCAAAGACATGCAGGTTAGGCTAATTGGTGGCTCTAAATTGACCATAGGTGTGTGTGAATGGTTGGTTGTGTCTTTGTGTCAGCCCTGTGATGACCTGGCAACTTGTCCAGGGTGTACCCCGCCTCTTGCCCATAGTCAGCTGGGATAAGCTCCAGCTTGCCTGAGACCCTGTACATGATAAGTGGCTACAGATGGATGGATGTTGTAATATGACCCTGATGTGGGTGGAATACTTAAGCGTGGACAGGCGGGAGCTGGTGTCAACACAAGCTTAATTCTGAACTTTCTTTAACTCTGTTTTTCAGCTTTTATGTGATTTCTTTCATTCACACACACACACACACACACACACACACACACACACACGCTCTGGTCAGGAGAGAGATCCCCTCTTTGCTCTCTCCCTCCTTTTCTATCCTCCATCGTCACTGCAACAAACAAACAAACAAACAACATTCATCAACAACAGGTGCAATGACTTTGCCACTCACCTTCCCTGGCCCCGCCCTCCATTCACAAACCAACACTTGGCCACGTCCCCACTGCCACAGATGTACTGCTTGTACCAACTGTGGTCTTTTGACTTTTTGAATTTGCCAAAAGCTTGATCCCTTTCATGAATGAGATGAAGGATTTCTCCTGCCATTCATGGATCTGTACACTGTTTAACACGAATGTACTTGAATGGGGCCATTTTGTCTATGACTGAAAGGAACTTAGTTTTGAACATATACCATGCCTGTTCAACCATGTCACAATCTTTCACCTCCTGACAGTCCACCTCAGATAGTAAATGTTCAAAAGCAGTTTTGTTATAATTCTTCAGTGATCTTATATTTATACCATGATGCTTGTGAACAGGATTTTTTCTACATTTTCAAGTACAACCCCGATTCCAAAAAAGTTGGGACAAAGTACAAATTGTAAATAAAAACGGAATGCAATGATGTGGAAGTTTCAAAATTCCATATTTTATTCAGAATAGAACATAGATGACATATCAAATGTTTAAACTGAGAAAATGTATCATTTAAAGAGAAAAATTAGGTGATTTTAAATTTCATGACAACACCACATCTCAAAAAAGTTGGGACAAGGCCATGTTTACCACTGTGAGATATCCCCTTTTCTCTTTACAACAGTCTGTAAACGTCTGGGGACTGAGGAGACAAGTTGCTCAAGTTTAGGGATAGGAATGTTAACCCATTCTTGTCTAATGTAGGATTCTAGTTGCTCAACTGTCTTAGGTCTTTTTTGTCGTATCTTCCATTTTATGATGCGCCAAATGTTTTCTATGGGTGAAAGATCTGAAATGCAGGCTGGCCAGTTCAGTACCCGGACCCTTCTTCTACGCAGCCATGATGCTGTAATTGATGCAGTATGTGGTTTGACATTGTCATGTTGGAAAATGCAAGGTCTTCCCTGAAAGAGACGTCGTCTGTATGGGAGCATATGTTGCTCTAGAACCTGGATATACCTTTCAGCATTGATGGTGTCTTTCCAGATGTGTAAGCTGCCCATGCCACACGCACTAATGCAACCCCATACCATCAGAGACGCAGGCTTCTGAACTGAGCGCTGAGAACAACTCGGGTCGTCCTTCTCCTCTTTAGTCCGAATGACACGGCGTCCCTGATTTCCATAAAGAACTTCAAATTTTGATTCGTCTGACCACAGAACAGTTTTCCACTTTGCCACAGTCCATTTTAAATGAGCCTTGGCCCAGAGAAGACGTCTGCGCTTCTGGATCATGTTTAGATACAGCTTCTTCTTTGAACTATAGAGTTTTAGCTGGCAACGGCGGATGGCACGGTGAATTGTGTTCACAGATAATGTTCTCTGGAAATATTCCTGAGCCCATTTTGTGATTTCCAATACAGAAGCATGCCTGTATGTGATGCAGTGCTGTCTAAGGGCCCGAAGATCACGGGCACCCAGTATGGTTTTCCGGCCTTGACCCTTACGCACAGAGATTCTTCCAGATTCTCTGAATCTTTTGATGATATTATGCACTGTAGATGATGATATGTTCAAACTCTTTGCAATTTTACACTGTCGAACTCCTTTCTGATATTGCTCCACTATTTGTTGGCGCAGAATTAGGGGGATTGGTGATCCTCTTCCCATCTTTGCTTCTGAGAGCCGCTGCCACTCCAAGATGCTCTTTTTATATCCAGTCATGTTAATGACCTATTGCCAATTGACCTAATGAGTTGCAGTTTGGTCCTCCAGCTGTTCCTTTTTTGTACCTTTTAACTTTTCCAGCCTCTTATTGCCCCTGTCCCAACTTTTTTGAGATGTGTTGCTGTCATGAAATTTCAAATGAGCCAATATTTGGCATGAAATTTCAAAATGTCTCACTTTCGACATTTGATATGTTATGTTCTATTGTGAATACAATATCAGTTTTTGAGATTTGTAAATTATTGCATTCTGTTTTTATTTACAATTTGTACTTTGTCCCAACTTTTTTGGAATCAGAGTTGTACAATATACTAGTTGATGATCACTTACTGAGAAGTTGTGTGAAGAATGGCCAGGGATCGGATCTTGTCTGGTTTTGGAAGACTACGTGCATTCAGGTGAATGAAGTTGAGTCCCTTAGATCGAAGGTATTCAGACTGCTGCATGTCATTTAGCCCAGTGTTTCTCAACCACTGGGCCACAAAGCGGAAAAGGTCGAGAACCCCGGTTTAGCCTTTCTGAGTGATCACTTGGTGGGAGGTCATCAACAACACCTGCTGCTTGGTTGCTGTCATCATGTTGTGAGAAAAATGAATCAGCAAACTGAGGTAGAATACATCTATTGCAGGACCACTGGTCATCACAGTTCCCTAGACGGCGATATTCTGGCAGTGACATTCAGATATTTGCAATGGGACCAGATGTCACAACTGTCGAGCAGCTTGATTACTCCAGACATTAGGTTCACACACTCCACACGGATAAGCAGGTTTAGCAGTTACCTTTGGTGGACCTGGTTATATCTGTACATCTCCCAGTATTAGGATCAGGAGTATAAACAGATAAGGAGTCTAGTTTTAACAGCTCGTTTCCACCCTTTTTGTTTACATTTTGAGCAAGGACCAGGGTGAAGGTCACTTCCGGCTGTAAATAGAATTCCTGCTAAGCACTTTTTCATCCAGGACAAAACATCAGATTGGTCAGCATCATCTTTCCAGGTCTCCTAGAATCTATAAATCTTATAACATGCTTCTGTTGAGTTTCAGTTGATATTTTTGTATATAACGCCGATAAATTGACTATAACTAGCAGGAGAATTGCCGCGAAATGACCATGCGCCATATTGGTTGAGTGTAGCTGCACTGATCCTGATTGCTTTCTACTTTACCGTTCAAAATAGCTATAAAAATAATCCAAACTTTTGCAGAAACAAAACCGCAATATGATTACCCTGTAATAATAATAATAAATTTAATTAATAAAAAATAAACAACAGACTATAACTACACGAAGACCTGCCTGAACAACCAGCACACTCAAGTTAACTGGGTCAGGCTAACCGGTTCACTGGTTCAGAAAGCTTCATTTCTAGCATTTTCCAATCTGATAAAATGTTATAGAAGACTCGGTGCTGTTTTACTGGCAAAGGGAAGTCATACAAAGTATGAAATGCAGAGGTGCCAATAACAGTGGCACATGTTTTTGTTGAAAATAATCATTTCTTGATGAGGATTTTTTTTTCCTCTGGGGAAAAAAAAAAATTTAATTAAAAGGTTGGATTTTTCTCTTTTTTTTTTTCCAGTGTGAGATGAACCTACTTCACCAAAAGGTGGAGTACTACACTACCGTTCAAAAGTTTGGGGTCACCCAGACAATTTTGTGTTTTCCATGAAAAGCCACACTTTTATTTACCACCATAAGTTGTAAAACGAATAGAAAATATAGTCAAGACATTTTTCTGGCCATTTTGAGCATTTAATCGACCCCACAAATGTGATGCTCCAGAAACTCAATCTGCTCAAAGGAAGGTCAGTTTTATAGCTTCTCTAAAGCGCTAAACTGTTTTCAGCTGTGCTAACATCCCTTAAGAAAATCTACCATGGTTTACTATGGTTTTACCATGGTTTTTATGTAGTAACCATGATTCTACCATGGTATCTCATGGTGATTCTAAGTACTATGAACCAACCATAGTATTACTATGGTTCATCCATGGTAGTAACCATGGTTCTACTACGGTATTTCATGGTGATTCTAAGTACTATGAACCAACCATAGCATTACTGTGGTTTATCCATGGTACTGCAGTAGCTGTGGTAGCATCATAGTTGTATGTGTAATAGGTCATAGTCATCTCTCTCATTATCTCTAGCCGCTTTATCCTTCTACAGGGTCGCAGGCAAGCTGGAGCCTATCCCAGCTGACTACGGGTGAAAGGCGGGGTACACCCTGGACAAGTCGCCAGGTCATCGCAGGGCTGACACATAGACACAGACAACCATTCACACTCACATTCACACCTACGGTCAATTTAGAGTCACCAGTTAACCTAACCTGCATGTCTTTGGACTGTGGGGGAAACCGGAGCACCCGGAGGAAACCCACGCGGACACGGGGAGAACATGCAAACTCCACACAGAAAGGCCCTCGCCGGCCCCGGGGCTCGAACCCAGGACCTTCTTGCTGTGAGGCGACAGCGCTAACCACTACACCACCGTGCCGCCCATAGGTCATAGTAACTATGAAGTTAGTTTAAAAAGGGATAGTGTGGTTTTTAAAAGGATGCACTAACTGTAGTATTACCATGCTTTCGTCCAACAGTCAATGCTGGAGAGAAGGATCTCGATTAACAGCCCAGATACATTAACATTTACCATAGTGAAACCATGGTTAAATCATGGTTAAACCATAGTCATGAACCATGGTTTTCATGGTTACCCAAAAAACCATGAAGAACTATAAACCATGGTAAAACCATGGTTAGTTTTCATAGTAAAACCATGGTTAATTTTCCTAAGGGATGATTGTACAAGGGTTTTCTAATCATCCATTAGCCTTCTGAGGCAATGAGCAAACACATTGTACCATTAGAACACTGGAGTGAGAGTTGCTGGAAATGGGCCTCTATACACCTATGGAGATATTGCACCAAAACCCAGACATTTGCAGCTAGAATAGTCATTTACCACATTAGCAATGTATAGAGTGGATTTCTGATTAGTTTAAAGTGATCTTCATTGAAAAGAACAGTGCTTTTCTTTCAAAAATAAGGACATTTCAAAGTGATCCCAAACTTTTGAATGGTAGTGTACATAGACATAGTAAGTTATTTAAAATAAATAAATAAATCTTTAGTGAAGAAACATCAGTTACCTGGTTGCGCTCTGCCGATGGATCAGTTCATGATTTTTTGTAAAGACAGTGCAAACCAAGTAACTTAACATTTTTGCATTGTGATGGACAGAAATAAACATTTATTATTAAAAATAGTTTTGAAGAACAGAAAGGAACACAGCATTATTACTCTGAGGTACCTTCCAAGGATTATAAATGGTCAAAAAGGAAAAGACTTTAATATGATTCATTTAATGATGCTTAGGTCCATTATAAAAAACATTTTAGTGAATAATAAAATTGACATTTCATTTACATTTCTTGCTTACAATTTCTTGTTTACAAGCATAAATTAGCACCCAGTAACAAATGAAACTCAGTTTTCTTGAACAAAAACAAAATAATATCTAACAAGAATTTGTTATACTCAACTGAAACAAATTAAAATAACTTAAATGTGGACACCATGTAAAATTTTAACATGCTACGTTATTTTACCCAACACAAGGTTGGGATAATGTCGTGTGCATGACATTGCAATGGCTGAGCAAAACATTACATAAATCCACAGCAAAGTTTTAGGCTGTTTCAACAAAATGCATGGACTTAAATGACTACTGATTGAAAAATATCTAATGCAGTTTGGATAGCAGATACTCCTGATATGTTTAAGTTCTGTTGAACATGAGCATTCACAACAAAAGTGGCCCTTGAGGAAGCTATGCCAATTAAGCAGCTAAATTTCCAGTTCAGTATCAACAAGGTTTAACTAAACAAATTCAAACCCACCACCCACCCCATTAGACATAAAAATTTTTTTTATTATTATTTTATCTTATTTTATTGAAGTGTTTAACTTAAATAGCACTGAAAACATGTAAGACATGTACAATTAACTATTTTCATGATGAACAGAATACTAAATATAATTATTTTTAAAAATGGCAATACAAACATTCAAATTATGAATACTACATTTAAAATGAGCTGAATAAAAACTAAATATTAAGAACAAAATATAGGCCATTGAGAGATGACAGGGCATTGACAATGTCTTTTTCAATGGTGGGAGGTATTTGTGCTATCATTTTCTGTCCTAACCAGCTACTGAAAGAACTTTAGCCCAGCTACCAGGAAGAACTTCTCCAAGAATATTTCAGAATCCAAAACAGCAATGTGGGCTGCCCGGCCTATTAAAGAGTTGGCTGTGTTGGGCAGTGCATGCACAACATTGTAGCGCACCAGGTTACAGTCTTTGTTCTGGAGCACAGGTACTAGTAAATTCTCAATCATCTCAGCATACACTGGCCCTGGGGATTAAGAGTAATTAACTTTGGATTATTTAACTGAATTTTTCATACAATTAATATTGTATAACAAACAAACATTTAACTTCAGACACTAATAAAACAAATTCTTAAAATATAAGAGAAGAAATGCTGGTCTCACCCATCTGCTTGTCTTTTAAGGCTGTTTTGCACATCTCAATGCGAGCGGAATGATAGGGAACATAACGGTCTTGCAGAGAGCCTACCAGCACCACATTTCTAAAAAACTGAAGACCTGTACCATACAGAGTCCAAAAAGTCAAATAAGTTAAAATAAATAAATGAACAAACAAACAAACGGCATGTATCAAAGACCAATGAGTAATACGAACCAGCTTTCTTGCTTAACTTATAGAGAAATGTCTGCCGAGGGTCTGAGTGATCACGGCAAGTTAGCTGCAGTAGTGAACCAGACTTCTTCCATTTTTGCATGAACCATAGTCCTGAAGGAGGAAGGAGTATACAATCATCAAACTGAGAGCAAGTGTTAGTCTGCAAAGGTTACTAATAATTTATAAGGAAGAGGTTGTATTTTTTTTTTACTATGATCATTTCATAAAATTGTATTATAAACTTAATTGATAACGTCCTTTTCTGTTTTCTACTGCATTCAGTGTACTGATGGTCAGTTTTAGTTGTACCGGTATTGACGAGGGCTGAGCTGTTGTAGAGGGTGCCAAGATGTGGCCCAGACAATGAAAGGAAGGTATGAAGTCTGTTAAGATAGCCCTTAAACCTAGGCCTCGTCAACACCGAGCGCACTATCAGATTTCCCAGAGAATGACCCACAAAGCTGGAAAACAGTCACAGTTAATATGATAGTTAATCATAGTTAATCAAGTTTTGAAAGACACACATTTACACAGCATGAGTAGCAGTGAATAAAATACAGTACCAGTCAAAAGTTTGGAGACATCTAATTCAATTATTTTTTTTCAATAGTTTTATTAATTACGAAACACTTCATGTCTTAAAGTAATGAATGCTTGTCATTTCTCTTGATTTCGTTGAGCAGTTCTTGACAGAATATGGATTACTATAGTTGTTGAATAGAGCAATTTACTGTATTTTTATTATTTCCTATTTACTGTTTGATGATCTCAAATGCATTAAGAAGGCAAGAAATTCCACTAATTAATTTTTGACAAGGCACAACTGTGAAGTGAAAAGCATTCCAGGTGACTACCTCATGAAGCTGGTTAAGATAATGCCAGTAGTGTGTAAAGCTTTCATCAAGGTATAATTTCATGTATGTCCCTCATCTCATCTCATTATCTCTAGCCGCTTTATCCTTCTACAGGGTCGCAGGCAAGCTGGAGCCTATCCCAGCTGACTATGGGCGAAAGGCGGGGTACACCCTGGACAAGTCGCCAGGTCATCACAGGGCAATTTCATGTATGTTCCATATGTTATTTGATAGTTTTGATGTCTTTAGTATTGTTCTACAATGTAGAAAATAGTCAAAATACAGAAAAACATATGAATGAGTGTGTCCAAACGTTTGACTCATCCTGTAAGAATTAATTTAAACATGTAGGAATGCGTCTTTAGCATACCTGCCAACCTTGAAAAAATTTTATGAGTACAATTTTACAATTTCATGAGTAAACCCCCCCACCCCCCACCCCAACCCGGCGCGCATGCGCCCCCACAGACCACAACCAGCAGACCGAAAACACACTTTCAATTCAGTTTTATTGCTTGACCTTGGGAACATAGTCCAGTTTTGTAAAACATTCCTATTGATAGACTTTGGGAAACTGTTACTGATGGCTCTTGGGAACTTCCTTCCGTTTTTAAAAGCACAACAAACATTAAATACATGTGCAAATGAAATGAAATTAAACCAGAGCCACTCTTTCAAAATAAATAACATTAAATTAATACAGTATGTAAAAAAGGCACTTTCAACACAAAACATGGTCTGCACAAATTTCCCATGCAATAGGTTTAGACTTTTGCATTTTTTAACATGTTGGAAGTATATTGCATTATACAGTAAAAATATTGCATTATACAGTACACTGCAGTATTTTGTAGTATGCCTTTTTCATGTGCAAACTATTGCATTTGCATTCGAAATATTGCATTTACTGCAGTAATACTGTATAAAAAAGCATTTGATACTGCAGTACCACGCAGGTTTTTTCAGAAGAGGGATGACCAATTTTCAACTTCACATCATCTGCAAACATTCTCGGCTACCATTGACAGAAGTTACCGACTGCCCTTAAGATATACAACACGCTACGTTTTGTTGAGCACATCAATAAAGTGGTACTTATCATAGTGATTCAATGAGAGCGCGAGAGGAATTGTAATCAGGTTTCGTTGGTTACCGCATCGAATATGCAACCTCGAGTGACGGCTTCGAAGTTAAATGAAGAACTAGCCTGTACTGTTGGTGTTGTAAATGCACAAAATAACAGCTAGGAAGCTCTTGAGTACACGTGAAACACAACCATTTCTGTTACAAATATAAAAACGACGTCTCTAACCGACGTTTCAATCCCCGACTCGCTCTAGCCACCTGGCTGCACCGCTGCACTCAAGTCAGAGACGCGAAGGAGGAAGGGGAGCAGGTGAAGAGGGCAGAGCCACACGCTCTGGAAGAGGGGCGGGGGGATTGGGCAAAGCTTTCCATTCTGGCTTTGAATTTTCTCACAGATCAGCGGTATCAACTTCAGCGAGAACTTGACTGAAATGCAAGTTCGGACGATATGTGTACTTTTTAATGTGAAAACGTACAGTCGTACAATGAGGTAAAAATTCGTAGCGGCTACACAAGATGCGTACAGGTTGGCAGGTATGCTTCAGATACTGCATGTAACACTGAATACTACTCCATACATATAACTGACAATGATATTGTAAAAACAAACTTATGTACAGTACTGTACAAAAGTCTTAGGCACCATATTTTTTTGTATTACTTTTAGGCACACTATTTTTTTGGTATAGATTTTTATTTTATGATGTCTACATTGTCACATCAGTACAAAAAACATTTAAAATGTCCAAACATTAGTTTTCCAGTGCAAAATTAAATTAGAGAAAAATATTTTTATATATGTAAAGAAAGCAGCATATTACCCAAGAGAGAACTTTTCAGATTAAAAAATAAATAAATAAAAATCCCAGAATGAAGGCTGCTGGGTTTTGTTTGCAAAAATAAGAAGCAATTGCTACAAAGTCTCCAGAAGAAGAGTGGCTGGTTCTGCAAGATGCTCTATCTTTAAAAAATTGCACAAATTGTACCCGAGATGACTATTTTTTTTTAAAGCAAAGGTCAGTCACACTAAATATTGACTTTGTTTCATTTATTATGGTTTACTAACCTTTATACACTGCAACCCCATTATAATGAACTCTTTTACTACGAACTTTTGCATCTAAATGAACCAAGTTCCTGTCCCCCACCTTTAATGGCAATAAGTTGGAGTCTTCAAAAAAAAAATCCCTGTCATGTCCATTGGTGATGCATGTGCTGCATGCTTCGAGCACCATTAGGACTAATTCCTATGAGTCTGCGATTGCGCAATCACAGCACACTTATAAGGACTCTCTACCCACAGACTTAGGCCCTGTCCACATGGCAACGGATTCAGGTGACTCCGATACAATTGCTTATCGTTTAGGCCTGGCGTCCACACGGCACCGGCGTTTTGGGTGCCCAAAACGTAATCTTTTTGAGAACAGGTTCCAGAGTGGAAAGATCTGGCAACGTTGCCGTTGTGAAGTTGTCTGGATGAGTAGAACGGATTTGTTTATGATGACGTCACAACCACATGACTGTGAGTGCTTCACGCCGGGTAGAAGTGTAACGAACTCGATGAGAGTTGTCAACAAATCCTATAACTTGGTTCATGAAACGCGCTTACAAAATATTTTCACTGTGAATATTTATTGTGTAATGGTGCAGAGAGAGAGAGAGAGAGAGAGAGAGAGAGAGAGAGAGAGAGAGAGACTCTGCCCTTAGGGCAGAGTCAATCCCGCTGGCAAAAATAGGGAAAAAAAAGGAGTGATCTCACCTCTTCAGATGATGGTTTAAGTCCTACAATACATTCCTCAAAAAGGGCGTAGAAGAGCAAATTAATCCATCAACGTGTAGCATTCAATTTATTCCGGACCATTAAAGACGCCGCCTTCTGCATAGAATCATACGTCATCCTCGCCGCCATATTGGATAGGTCAAAGCGGAGAATAAAGATTCATGTGCTGCGTTTAACTGTACCAACAGGTTTACCGTCCAAACGAGATCACATGGGATTACCTTTCACAGGTGAGAAACAACAAATTAATCCATCAACGTGTAGCATTCAATTTATTCCGGACCATTAAAGACGCCGCCTTCTGCATAGAATCATACGCCATCCTCGCCGCCATATTGGATAGGTCAAAGCGGAGAATAAAGATTAGCTGCGTTTAACTGTACCAACAGGTTTGCCATCCAAACGAGATCACATGGGATTACCTTTCACAGGTGAGACTGGAAAAATACTTTTCATTGTATTTGGTCATTATAATGTAATTTTACGAACAGATTTTCCTGACTTTGTGGCTAATATGAAGTCTCGCGCATAATAGTTTATGCGCATGCGTCCTTACTTCTTCTATTGTTCTGGTGTCTCCGAAGGGACCGTCTTACAGCGCCCCTAGAGGTGTGGCATGTGTATTGCATCGTTTTCAGCAAGCGTTGCGTTGCCATATGGACCTGATATTTTACTGATCGTTGCCCATTTGGACGCGATATATTTTTAAATAACATCTCGTTGCCGTTGTCGTGTGGATGTAGCCTTACATCCACATGACAATGGCAATGAGATGTTATTTAAAAATGTTAAATTTAAATGATGTTAAAAAATGTTAAAATGTTAAATTTAAATGATGTTATTTAGTGAAGTACACGTGCTGTACTTAGTGTCTCATGTTACCACACCTTGTATCTATGCTGGTGTTGACTTTGTTTTGTGTATTTGGACTCTGTCTTTCGTCACTGCCTCAGCCATTCTGTTTGTGCTCCGTTTGTCTCTTGACCATTGCCCATTTCACAACCCTGCCTTTGTTTTACGTTTGTGAACTGTTTGCCTGCCTATTTGTAAATAAACACTCTTCCTGCAATTACATCCATCATTTGTCTGCTGACATGACACACTGAGCCATGCGCACCTCTTTCCACCACAGACGCATAATAAGTAATCAAGTCCATAGTCAACTTAACAATATATGTGTTAATGCCATAAAACAAAGACTTAACTAACCTAGCTTAGTTGTAGATCACTAATAATTATTGAGAACAGTGCTCAAAGGAGGCGGCACGGTGGTGTAGTGGTTAGCACTGTCGCCTCACACCAAGAAGGTCCGGGTTCGAGCCCCGTGGCCGACAAGGGCCTTTCTGTGCGGAGTTTGCATGTTCTCCCCGTGTCCGCGTGGGTTTCCTCCGGGTGCTCCGGTTTCCCCCACAGTCCAAAGACATGCAGGTTAGGTTAACTGGTGACTCTAAATTGACCGTAGGTGTGAATGTGAGTGTGAATGGTTGTCTGTGTCTATGTGTCAGCCCTGTGATGACCTGGCGACTTGTCCAGGGTGTACCCCGCCTTTCGCCCGTAGTCAGCTGGGATAGGCTCCAGCTTGCCTGCGACCCTGTAGAAGGATAAAGCGGCTAGAGATAATGAGATGAGATAAACTATTTGGATGTCCCCCAAGCAGTTCGTTATACTGGAGTTGCAGTGTAAGGCTTTTTTTTTTTTTAATGTAGACACATTTAATTTC
Organism: Neoarius graeffei; assembly: GCF_027579695.1. NCBI lineage: Eukaryota > Metazoa > Chordata > Actinopteri > Siluriformes > Ariidae > Neoarius > Neoarius graeffei. The sequence continues at coordinate 40,033,236 of NC_083571.1, forward strand.
ATTATTTTTGGAGGCATCTTCGCTCTACAGCATTTCTTTGCACGTGTCTAAAAGTTTTGCCCAGTACTGTATATGAATTCTCTGGTTTCATCTTAAAAAAAAAAAATTACCTTATTTTAGAAACTGAGAGATTGTAGATTTGTATGTATTGTACAATTTCATCCAAAAGCCGGTCAGTCATAGAATCAAAGTCAGCAAAAGTGTCATTCTGAGATGGTACAAGCCAAAAAGACAAGACATTTCACTTTACAGACAGAATTTTTTTTTTTTTTGCCTAGTACAAAACAAAAACAAACCAAAAAAATTTTTTACCTTGAAGATGAACGGATAGTTACCTGGTTGCGCTCTGACATCAAGAAGTCTATATGAGATCCAGGCAAGCCCAGCTCTAGGTAGGTCTTCACCAACCTTAAATCTGCACTGTTTCCTGTTGTTTGAGTGGAAGGGAAATATTGTTAACGATACTGTAAAAAAAAAAAAAAAAGTGTTCTAATTGGAAGTGGGTTTTCAAAACATGTATAACATACATTGCTGTATATATGAGGAGTCTGTGCCCAAGACAGCCTCAGATTCCTGTTCTTGGCTGAGAAAGTGGAACCCAATGTGGTATTCTGCTGTTCTACCTCATGCACCTCAAGGTTTGATGTTTTGTGCATCTTGTTATATATTTTTATAGGTGTATTAATGTAGTTTGGATTTCGGGGTAGTTAAAAAGGGGTGGGAAATTAAAAAAGTATTGTACTTCTTCCCACTCCTTTTTCGAACAATGTGCGGTGTTTTGTAATGTCTTAGCTCTTTATATTATTTTTTTTATTTCTCGTTTTCTTTCTTTTGTATGTACAAATAGTTACATACATTTTTTATACATGTTTGAAATAAATAAACTCATTCATTCTGCTTTTCTGGTTGCCAGTTGTAAAGCGTGATTATGCAATACTATATCCTTCCTGGCAGCTTGAACATATCTAGATATTTTCCACTGACCTATCTTATCAGCAAGGTTTTTCCACTCACAGAACTGTCCTTCACTGAATGTTTCTTGTTTTACACACCTTTCTGTGTAAACTATAAAGACTGTTGTGTGTGAAAATCCCAGAAGCTCATTAGTTTCTGAAACACTCAAACCAGTCCTTTATAAATTCAACTTTACTTGTATCGCACTTTTAACAGTGGACATTGTCACAAAGCAGCTTTGCATAAATATGTATATTCCGCCTATACATTTTACATATATCAATTTATTCAACCCCAAATCAGAAAAAAGTTGGGACAGTATGGAAAATTCAAACAAAACAAAAAGAGTGATTTTGAAATTTACTTTGACTTGTATTTCATTGCAGACAGTATTTATTTTAAAAGTTGTGAGAAGGAATGGCAACATTATAAAGTTGGAAATGCTTTACTGTCCCAACATTTTTTGAAACGTGTTCCAAGAACCAAAACTGAAATGTGTTTATTTTGAAAACAACAAAAAAACAATAGAATTCATGAGGTAAAACATCAAATAATATGCTGTTTCGTTTTGAGTGCAATAAAGGTCAAAGATTAACAACTGTTCACTGATCGAGACCTGAGTGGAAGACTGTTTGTGGCAATTTCAGTCCTCAACTTATCATGGCAATTGTAGTCCCATCATCGCAAAACTGTTTCAGAATCAGAGCATAAGGGGTCACTGGTATCTCAGGAGTAACATAAGTAATCTTAAGTACCAATATCAATGCCATGATCAAATTCAAATTTTTCTTCATATGATGGCCACATTCTGATGTTTGATGTGAACATTAACTGATGTGTTTGACCTATATCTGCATGATTTTTATGCATTGGCTGATATATGAAGAGTTTGGTTCCAAAACACTATGAATCCACTGTAATTAACTTGTGCGGTAGCAACAGTCCAGTTGTTTCTCTCCTTAGCCCAGGTAAGATGCTTCTGATGTTGTCTCTGGTTCAGGAGTGGCTTGATATTAGGAATGCGGCAGTTGTAGCCCATTTTCTGAAAACATCTGTGTGTGGTGGCTCTTGATGGACTGACACCAGCCTCGGTCCACTCCATGTGATGCTCTCTCAAGTTCTTGAATCGACTTTTCTTGACAATCCTCTCAAGGCTGCAGTCATCCCTGTTGCTTGTGCACCTTTTCAGTAGTGAACTTCTGTGGCTTACCCTCCTTTTAGAAGGCGTCTATGATCGTCTTCTGGACAACTGTCACGTCAGCAGTCTTCCACATGATTGTGACTGCATGTACTGAACTAGACCAAGAGATACACTGTATTCATACTGTTTTACTCAAACTTGACATGAAAAATTTTATTTTGAGATACTGGATTTCTGATTTTCCTGAGCTATAAGTCATAATCACTGCAAGTTGGCCTTGTGGTTAGCATGTCTGCCTCTTGACCAGGAGCCTGTGAGTTCTACTTGTGGTCACGTCATACCAAAGACCATCATAAAAATGGTATCTACTGCCCTCTGGCAAGGCACACTGCAATATAGATGTGAGTAGGGAGTCAAACTCTTGACTCCTTAAAACATTTCACTTTATGTGTAAATGAATATAGAATATATGAATGTTTAACTTTTTGAATCAAATTACAAAAAAATTAACTTTTTCATGATATTCCAATATTTTGAGATGCACTAGTATGTATGTACATACATAATATATAAAATTGTCATCGGTTGACTATCAGGTCAACCTTCGGGCCATGGCTTCCCCCATTGGGCCATGGGGGAAGCCATGGCCTCATGGTTTGAGAAGCAGCTTTGGGACCAAAAGATCGCCAGTTTGATTCTCTGGACCAGCAAGAATGGCTGAAGTGCCCTTGAGCAAAGCACCTAACCCCCAACTGCTCCCTAGGCTGTTCTGGGTGTGTTGTACATTGCTAACATAATGTAATGGCATTACATTAATGGCATTTATGATCACATCAGTTGTGCTGCTTTTGCTGATGTGATCAGGTGTGACTGGTGAGTCCAATTCGGGAACTGCACACTTTGGGGCAGTGGGGAGACTGGAATGTGGCTGTGGCAGGGGCTCATGATGAACCCTTCCTATGCTCTCTGACATTGATGACACGGTCATGGCAGCTATTCTCAAAGTCAGAGAAGGCTTTCACAGTCACACCTTACCATGCATTCCTGTCTTATGCATGGGCTTGCAACCCCTTAGCAGGGATGCCACAAAGTTTAAAGTTGTCCTTGATACAGTCTTTGTATCTCTTCTTTGGATGACCCTTGGAGCACTGGTCCTGCAATAGGATACCATACAGGAGATGGTGAGGTATGCAGGAACTGTGCATTCTGATGACATAGCCTGTCCATTGCATTGGTGCCTTGAAGACCATAGCCTCTACACTAACCAGGCCCGCTCCAGGTCCTGCCATTTGATGCCTAGCAATAGCTCAATTGGAACTGTTCAAGCTGTTTAACGTGCCTCCTGTTTTCAGTCCAGGTCTTGCAGCCATACAGAAGGCTCAAAAGCACAACCACCTTAATCTTGGCAGAGAGCTTGATATTTTTGTTTTTCATCACTCAAGTTCGTAGGCAGGCTTGTGATTGGCTGGCTTTGCTGATGTGAGCTGCAATCTCCTTACACACACACAGGAGTGTTTTACTGGGAAATACACCACTCGTATTTTTCATCCAAACTACAATGAGTAACATATTTTCCAATATCCTCCGTCGTGAGATTGATGGATTGTTTTGATTAACTTGCACAGTTTTTGTTTGTGAACGTGCCTATAAAAAAAAAAGAAAATCACACGTTGATTCGAACATATGAAGTTTATCTTCTCGTGTTGAAAAACTAATTTTTCATACAAAATACATCGTGGCTCTGAGTCCCAATATCGCAGATTCCCCAATATCTTCACTTCGATGAGGTCACTCCCATTGTTTTCCCACTGACTTGACGCACGTTGTCAAAATGGTGAACCGGTTCAGAATTAAAATTCTTTTGATTAACTTGCATTTTTTTTTGTGGACATGTCTATATAAATGAAATGTTGCCAAAATTGACCGAAGTGGATAAAGTAAGGCAATCAGAACTGCGGCAGACTTGAGAGGACCGAGCCCAACATGCTGGGTTTGCCCTGAGGATTATGGGGTTCTGTGATTTGGTTCCGTTTCCAGACCTGAAAGATAAGCCTCCATGTGACGACGGTGGCAAAACACCTATTTACTCGTGATTAAACTGAGAGTTGGGAACTTCTGGATTTCCTTTTAAGCACAAACTCGTTACCAGTCCGAATGAACCGTTTCAGGACTGAAGAATAAGTTTTAACATGATTCACTTGGAATTAATTACATTTTCTATATCATGGCTCGAAATTCGCGGTGGTCCGGTCGCCCGAGGCGACTTAATTTCTCATTTGGCGGATAATTCCTGTCACTAGGTTGGCTAGTTGTAAATAAAAAAATATATATATGAAGCGAAGATTCAGACACACCGTCAACTAAAGCCGCCACATATTAAGCGTGTGCCGTGTCTGTGTCAATTGATGTGTTTATCGGCAGTATGGAAAATACTGAAGAATTCCGAATCATATCGTGTACGAGTCAGGCTGTCAGTTTTTTCACTACTGCGCATGCATACAGTATAACACATCTTGTTGAATATCGCAGTAATCATGTTATCAAATTCGATAGATGTGGCCACATTATCGCCCATTTAAACACATGTTTTTGTTGTTGTTTACATCTGCCAAAGCTACGTTGCGATGTGGAATTTTCTGAAAGGTGTACAGAAACTGTCAGAGACAGGGACAAAGCGACCTCGGTCTGAAGAGGAGAAAAAGGCCGCCGATAAAGCGTACGAGAAGGAGAAACGACAAAGCAAACGTGGGAGCAGGGTAGGCCTTGGCTGCGATACAATTTTTATGGAATAATTAATTTTTTTCAAGTTGATTCCTAGTCAATATGAAGCTCCTAATGCTTTCTCTCTCATAAATGATTAAATACAGAAAGCATGTTGGACATATTTTGGGTGCTATAATCATGATAGTAAGTATATTTGTTTTCAATACTCGTACACCAAGTTGCCAAGTTTTCCAATATATTATTATTTGTTGATATTATATTATGGTGCTCTGTGTTCTCATTTATGTATTTAACAACAGTATCAAAATACTTGGGTCTTGAAATAAATGCACATTAGTCATGAACAATGGTAACTAATCTCTTTTGTGTTATTTTTGACAGAAGTAAAATTCATACATGAACAAATTTTGGCTAGTTGAGTTTCTGTTTGGCGAGTTACTTTGGAAGGTCACTAGTCCGGCTGGCTGGTGAAAAAAATATATGAATTTCTAGGCATATATAATATAATATAATATAATATAATATAATATAATATAATATAATATAATATAATATAATATAATATATAATATAATATATCTCACACACATACAGTACCACAGTCATTTGGACACACCTACTCATTCATAGGTTTTTCTGTATTTTGACTATTTCCCACATTATAGAACAACACTGAAAGGTAGACTGCCTTTCAGATTTTTAAGTGTAGGTCATAAAAAGAATTTTCCCTGACACCCAATTATTTTTGTTTAGTGGACAGAAAGCTACTGAATTCAAATCACAGACTTCCAATTTAATTAGTTTTTTTTTTAATAGAACAATTAATGAATTTAGGGCCATGTGGCCCTAAATTCTCCGCTATTTTTTCCTGCTTCACCATGACCCAATTCAAGATACTGTCATGCATCACGTGGTGGGCTTTCCCCGTCTGCACAAGGCACTGTGGGATACAAATTTGAAACAGGAGAGAAAAATGGAGGCTGTGAGTGTGCGAATGAAACCTGAAAGACCGACTACAGTAATGGAAAGTGAGAAGACATTATATGTTGCGAAGGAAAGGAAATGCAGGACCAAACTAATAAATATCGGCAGTCAGCGAGCACCTCGGTGTGAGCAGCTGTTCGTTTAGCAACAGAATGATGTAACTGTCAGTGCACGGCCAAGGTAAACCTGTAGATGGAAGTAATGCAACACTGTGGATGCCAGCTGCAGTAAAACCCAAAAGAAGAAAAAGAAGGTAAACCTGTGCATGTGCACACGGACTTCCTCAGTCTGCTTGACTGCGCAAAGTGAGCAATTTCATGCATAGCATTTGCTAGGGAATCCCCTCAAATTAAATAACTTCCCAGCCACCGAATGGCCTTTAAAAAAAAAAAAAAAAAAGATATTACAGAAATATACATATCACAATGACCAAATTTCAGAGGGAACTAAATTTCATTGATTTTATGAAATCGAAAGGCCATCTAGCTTGCAGACATCAAAATTATGAAATAACACACACAGGAAATTATGTGGTAAATAAAGAGTGTTATGAAAAATTATTTTTCATATTTTAGATTCTTCAAAGTAGCCACTGTTTACCTTGATGACAGCTTATAATGCACACTAATGGTATTATCTTCATGAGATAGTCACCTGGAATGCTTTTCAATTAAGTCATGTCATCTAACCTTGCTCTATCGTGCAGTCGCACTTACTAGGCAGGCTCTCCTTTTCTTTTCTGCTGGCTTTTAGCTCACGGGAAAGCGGAGTCCGCCATATTTGCCCACACTGACTTGCTTTGGTTAAAAGTAGGTCAAACACGCCCCACAGTGGTCACGTGATATTGTTGCTCACTTGCTTTGGCAACTGTCGGAATCATAAAATGTGGGACGCATTTTATCTTGACAAAACGGTGACACGTAGGGTACATGGCGTGTGCAGTATAGTCTCATGTCAAAACTCCAACAACTTTAGACATAGAACATTTTGCCCAGAATTCAACTTTGAAGTCAGCACCTTTAATAAAAATAAAGAAAAAGCATTGAATTAGAAGGGATGTCCAAAATTTTACTGGTACTATGTATAAAAAAATTTATCACTATCAGCTGGGTGTGCCTGGAATATAACTCTGGGGTCAAAGGAAGGGCACAAATTAATCAAAAGCTGTGAATAAATATTGCATGAATCCATCTGTGGGTATGCATATTTTCAGCTCACATGGTGCCCATATTTTTTACTAATCAGATCATCAGAGATCCACTTACAGATTAGCATTAAGATGACAAACTTAGGCTGAACTGGTCTTACAGTTCCTGAAAAGAAGTTGTTTGAACTTAGTTCTGCCCCTATGTACTGCCACACCCCAAGTTTTGCATATGACCTTATGCTGTATATGACTTTTGTTCAAAGACATGCAGATTAAGTACAATGGAGGCCACTGTAATTGGTGCAAGTTGTAGTGGTTTCCCAGCCATAATGTACGTACATATATATATATATATATATATATATATATATATATATATATATATATATATATATATATATCTTACTATGGCAAAAGCTAAATAAATAAAAAAATAAGAATTGTCAATCCATGCATGCAATCATAAGTTACAGTTGTTTGAGTAAATTAGGCTCCACCCTGCAAGAGTCAACTGGTACCGTATGTAGCAGATATATTGACAAGTTTGCTGCTTTTGCAAATGCAAAATAATAGATGATTTTGGCTATAGCCAAGGAATAAGAGGAAGAATTTTCAATGTAAACCTTCTCTAGATATGTGCCAAAATATAAAAGCTTGCACTATCACCCCACCAAGAGGAACAATTTTATCATTTCACTTTAGTAGTGTTTGAGATATTGCACCTGCCTATAAAGTTTCATGTGGATACGCTTTACAGATTTGGCTGCACAATTTGTTTTATATGAAAAAAATAATAAGAGGAGGAAGAAAAATTCATAACAAAAGCTACTGCAGCATGGTTCCAGCACTTGGACCTCGATTTTAAAAAATGTGAGTGAAAAAGTATAGGGTTACAGCAACTTCAGTTCATGCACAGTGACAGTGAAACAGTGAAAAACGGTAATCGTATACACTTGGAGAGGAGTTATCATCATAAATTGATTGCTAATCTGATGTCAGCATTATATTTTCTGCAAGGTTGACAATGTTTCACCAAAACAAGCTGTACCATCTTATGTATCTTCTCTAGATTCACTTTTTCTTTTGTTCAAATAAACAAACATTTCTTGTAAATTATTTGCTTACTTTTGTAATCTTATCTTGTGATAATTACTAATTATAACTTAAGCTCGACCTCATGCCTCTCTGTTTCTATTTTGTGATTCAGTAACTGTATTTTAGTTACTATCCATTAGGGTTGACATTGCCTCTCTGTATGCTCAGTAACTACACTACCTGGCCAAAAAAAAAAAAAAAAGTTACTCTCGCTATTTCTTTGGACTATCTTTACCTTTGATTATGGTGCACATTTGACATGGCATTGTTTTGACAAACTTATGCAATGTCACAACATTTACTTCCATTCAGGGATCCATCCAGAGTTAATTTTTCACCAAGATCTTGTATTGATAACGGGAGAACATCCCAAAGACTTTCAATGGGGTTAAGGTCAGGAATTTCTGGTGGCCAATTCATGTCTGAAAATGATTTTAGATGCTTCCTGAACCACTCTTTCACAATTTGAGCCCGATGAATTGTGACATTGTTGTCCTGGAATATGCCCATGTCACTGGGGAAGAAAAAATTCATTGATGGGATAATCTGGTCATTCTGTACATTTAGGTAGTTAGCGGACTTCATTTTATTGCCACATAATGTTGCTGAGCCTAGGCCTGACCACTTGAAGCAAACCCAGATCATGACACTGCCACCAGAGGCTTGTACAGGGGTCAGTATACATGATGATTCTTACCCTAATGCGTTCATTGTTCTGGAATAGGTTAAATGTGGACTCATTTGTCCACATGTACTTTTTCCATTGCTCCAGAGTCCAATCTTTATGCTCCCTAGCAAACTGAAGCCTTTTCTTCAGATTCGCCTCACTAACAAACTGATTTCTTATGGCCTCAGAGCTCTTTAATCCTAGTCTGGTTAACACCAGACCATATCACAAGTGAAATATGGTCTGGAATCCGCCTATTGAATTTCTCGTAGGGGAGGTGTGGTTTACGATTGTCAACGGCCGTTTATTGGACGTTGCGAATGTCTATCATTTGGCGTATACGTAGCCCATGGCCAATCATGGCAGTTGTACCCGGTGACGTAGTTAGAGTGACGAAGAAGACGAAGAGGCGAAGAAGAGAAGGAAAGAGAAAGAGAAGGCAAAACAAAAATAAGAAAAAAATGGCACTGAACGATTACTGCCGTTTGTGCAAGACAAATATGAGAGAAGCTGGTTTGGTTAGTTTGGTTCGTATCGCTCGCCGCCATGTTAAATGTGATCCGTAAACAGTCCCAAATAAACTACAAGCTTCCGTTTGTCGAGTAGTACACGTCACCGTCTTTCCACCCCTCCCCACTCTCTGATTGGCTCCCTAACTCAGGCGAGCCTTTAGACCATAGTTTCCATGCTGTCTTTTCAGATCGGAACGATTGTGCAAAGCAGCATGGGATTTCCCAGGCTACTTTAATCCCAATCTTGTGAGTTCTCCACACATTGTGTGTGTGGAAATGTTCTTACTTTCACTATTCAACATAGCTCTAAGTTCTATTTTATATATATATATATATATATATATATATATATATATATATATATATATATATATAACACACACGTGTTTAAGTGATCTATCACAGTCAGTCAAGATTTTTTTTCTGGCCACATTTCTTCTACAAAGTTGATGGTCCACCACTATTCTTCCAGGTTTTTATAAGGTTCTTAACCCAATTCCAGTAATTTCAACAACCTCGTGAGTTGTTTTTTTTGCTTGATGCAGGCCAATAATTTTACCCTTCTGAAACACAGTAACATCTTTTCCATAACCATGGAATATGACTTTAGACATGGTTGTTTAAGAAATGAGAAATTACTCATTGCATCAGTTAGGGATAAATTAATTGTTGCCAGTTGAAACATTTTAATCACTGCAGTAATTATCCAATCCAATATGCTAGTGTAATGTGTAAATGATGTAAATATGCATTCCTTTCTTATTTCTATTTTACTCCTTTCTTATTCTTGTTTTACTGTTTTCTTTTAATATTTTACTGGGTTTTTTTGGTTGTTTTTTTATATTTATTATGCACTGGCCGGAGAAGCACTGCAATTTCATTGTATACCTGATGTGCAATGACAAAGATTCTATTCTATAATCAAAGGCTCTTAAGTATTTGCTTATTTAAATCCAAATGGCAACTCTTTTTTTTTTTTTTGGCCAGCAGTGTACTTGCTGTTTTCGTTGTAGTAGCTTCTGTTTTGTATTATAGCAGTCTTGATATTTCTGGATGGAGCAGTTGCAGATTCATGTCATGGTGTAGGTAAAGGGCCCCAACAATAACTGAAGCTCAGGGGCCCCCACCACTCTAAGTCTTTCCCTGACTGCAATACTCAAGCATACATTTATGAGTCTGGCCTCACCATCCAGGCCATGGACACACACAATGAGGTGAACACCCACATCACAGCTCTCATCCTCATCCAGGCTAAAATATGGCACAGTTGATGCCAACTCAGCCACTTCACTGTACAGGAATCCTGGCAGTTTAAGCTTCTTCAGCTCCTCTCTTGCTTGGGCAAATCTAAAAAACAAACAATTTCCCCACACCAACACTGAAGGAATTGATATGACCAAAATCTTGTGATTTTTAAGCATTAAATTCAGAGAAAAACACAAGTGTGAGAAATCAACTACTTATTCTAGATGCATATTTGAACATCCTGAAGGAAAACAACCATAATGGGTTTAAAAAAAAAAAAAAACTCATTCCCTGCATTTTTTTCTTAAATGGCATGAATAGATTTAACATACAAAGGGAAACCCAATGCAATGCAAATTAGAAAACTTACACTTTCATCTGGGCAGGAGGGGAGCTCTCGTACCAGTGCAGAACTGTACTGGTCTGTAGTGGTTTGGAGGGTTGAGTTTGCAAGTAGGTCCAGGGGAAATTCCTGAGCTGCTCCAAATTCTTATGCCCATAAAAAGTGCTCTTAGATTCTGAGGTCCCCATGCCATTCCCCTCTTCGCTTCTTCCCTTCAATTCTGCCAGACCATTGACATAGGGTTGCTGATCGGTTTCTTCATAATAGCCATTTTCTATCATCTCATGGTTTTTCTCATCTTCTTCTTCAGTGGAATGGACACCTGTCTGAATGCCCAACATAATAACTGGCGTTTCCTCTGGGCTTATCTCAGAAATATCAGTGCTGGAATATGAACCAAAATAATTCTCCACTAAGCCTTTCTTTACCAAGTCTGTACTACTGGTGGCTGATGTACTAGATTGTGCTGCAGTATGCATATCACTGCCAACTTCCAGCCCTATATCTTCCCCAACAGGGGTTCCAAGCTTAGCAGACTCAGATATCTTCTGAGAAGCAAAAACTTTGCAGAGGGACAGAAATACAGAAGCCTCATCTCTCTGAAACACTGGATCATCCACATGGCAGGTGGAGGCTTCTTGGTGAACTAAGGACTTGGTTGGGCTGGCGGCATGGAAAGGGATACTAATGTCAGATCTATCAGAGAAAACCAAAGCCTGCTCCTGCACAATGACACTGGATAATTGGCATGGAACCTCAGCCTCCACCTCATCATCTAAGGGAAGTGAATTTATGGAGGTTAGTGAAGACTGTATGCCACATACACCACTAGTAATCTCAGGATTTGGCCCTTCTGGTCCATTGGACCCTTTTGAAACAATACTGAGATGAGATGGTTTGAGGGCAACGCTCTGATATTTAGTAGTGATCTGTTTAACTTGTGATGAGACCCAGTCTAGATTCACTTCAGAAAAATTGGAAACAGTTTGAGGACCTTGTACTAACAATGTAGTGGAACTAGGCTCACTCTCAATGCCTGAATCCGAGAGTCTTGATGATGCACTTGGTAAACAATAATTCCTCAGTGTATTAGTACAATCTGGCCCCACATCCATGACCTCCCTGTTAGCACAATTCCCTCTATGTTGAGGCTTGGACTCACAGCAATCATTTTGCGTATTCTCTGGAATGCTTCCCCTTGTCAGTGTTGGATCACTGGGGCTTGAAAATACGACAGTGACCTTATCACACTGGTCGGGGTTCTTGTCACTAGGTTTGACCTCAGTATGTTGGAGCCCAGGAGGTAAGACCATAATATGGGCTCCCTCTGTTGCTTTGACCTCTGTGGCTTCAGTTCTAGTACCTGCCTGTACTTGTGAATTTATCAGATTTGTAAAACTGTCACTTTGAATGCTAGTGTTAGCCTGGCTGTTATTCATAAGACGTTCTATAGGGGAAGTTCTAGTGTCATTATGATTGATGTATTTGGACATGGAGCTTAACCTGCTGCTGGGATCTCCAAGCAAATATTCTTGTTTCTCTTTCTGACTGCACTGAAAGTCTCCTTGGGACTTGTCATCTGGTTCATCATGAAGGAACTTTAGGTTCTTGTAGCCTGTCAAAATCACAGAGTCTTTTGAGCACTGTCTGATCAGCTTTTTAGAGTTTTCAGTCCTGGAGTTCTTCCTTAGTTTGATGGACCTGGCCTTGGATTTTATAGGAGGCTCATTTTCCTTGTGCCAGTTAGTGACTAAAGCAGCTTGGAGTTCTGGGTAAGGATTGACAGCACTTACTCTGCCAACACAGACGTCTTTTAAAATGGGCTTATCTGTTTTAGTAGGTCCAGAGCCACTCTTGGGGTTGGGTAGACCAAACCATGGACCATCATGATCTTTGGGAAAAGAGCATAAATAAATTAAATTACATTTCAATATTATATCAGCGATTACATCAACTATATCACATTGTTCATATCAGAGGCCACATTGCAGTTTACTCAAGTTGTAACAGCAAGGCCAATTCTTTTGTTTTTGATCTATGCTGAAGACATTTGTGTTTGAGATCAAAACATGAATGTGAGATGATAGATCAGAACTGCACCTTTCATTTCCTGATATCTACATCAAGATGTGTTAAGCAACTTAGATCATGGCATCTTTTGTTTGATCCTGCCCATTTTTTAAGTGATCAAAAATAATGGAACATATGACTGACAGGTGTGCCCTGTTGTCCAGATGTTCCCTATTTATTTGATTGTTGGGTCATTCCATACAAAATGGACCAAAATTCAGAAAAAGTTGATGCATTTCAATCTCAGATTGGCCTGATTTTTATTTGATCCATTCTGTGACTTATTTTAGTGGGAAATCCCAAATTATAACCTTCTAGACTTTGCTGTTCATGTGTTATGGGCCTATAAAGGGGGTGGAGGTGTAAATTTATTTTTTCTCAAGTTCACAGCCTTATTGCTCAAAAATGATATCTTCCTCAAATTTTCAGAATCCAAAATATATTAAAAGTACTGAATTATTAAATGAGAAAAAAAGCAATCAAAGGAATAAACTTCTTTTGATGGAACTCTAATATATATATATATGGTACACATATATACACACACACACACATATTATACGGTATATTATTAACCAAGTTGCAGTTTTAAAATTGTTGTATTTTACCTTTAGATGAGTACTGAAGCACCAGAAATGATTTATTAAGAAAGAAATACACCAATATTAAATGCTTTGTTAGTATGATAAATTATGCATCGCCTCCATCCTCTCAGGATACTTCTGAACATGTGCAGAATGCCAAAATTCACAATTTTCAAAAATAAATTACCACATGTATTCATGATTTCAGGCACTTCTCACTTTAACTATGGAAAACCGATATTCTTCCTTTCACTAGCCATAAAAATTGTTTACGTTCAGGCTTGGTAATTAGTACAGAATTTGGTTGGAAATGTGTCTCCTGACATTTGAATAAAATGTTAGCTTGCTGCCTATAGCCTAGGTCACAACCGGACGTACGATTTGTTGGCCATGCGATTTTTGGCGTTTCCCAAATCGCTGCGGTTTTTTTTTGTTCGTGGAGAAAGACGCACGTTGGCCGCAAGTTTGTCTTGCAACCTGAAAAAAAAATGTAAGCACCCATAGAGTTTGTTTGACATGACAAAGAACCTCTGCGGCCAGTCTGCGGCCAGTCTACGGCTCGAAAATCAGCACGTCACATGCGCGCCCTCCATGCGTTTCTTGCGTTTTTTGCACGTAGACCGGCCGTAGGAGCACGTACGGCTGGTTGTGACCGAGGCTTATAAAGTCACCACTCTCAAAGTCTCATTCTCATTATCTCTAGCCGCTTTATCCTGTTCTACAAGGTCGCAGGCAAGCTGGAGCCTATCCCAGCTGACTACGGGCGAAAGGCGGGGTACACCCTGGACAAGTCGCCAGGTCATCACAGGGCTGACACATAGACACAGACAACCATTCACACTCACATTCACACCTACGGTCAATTTAGAGTCACCAGTTAACCTAACATGCATGTCTTTGGACTGTGGGGGAAACCGGAGCACCCGAAGGAAACCCATGCGGACACGGGGAGAACATGCAAACTCCGCACAGAAAGGCTCTCGCCGGCCACGGGGCTCGAACCTGGACCTTCTTACCGTGAGGCGACAGGGCTAACCACTACACCACCGTGCCGCCCCCACTCTCAAAAGTTCAATACATAATCCTGTTTGTATTACCCAAGGTTATCACATAATAGAAAATGGTACCAAAAAAAAAGGCTAGGTCACATTTTAGACCTTACATTTCCACTTTTGTTCAATCATTAACACTTTGCATCACTAAATCTATAACAACAGCCTAAACCACTGGTATCAGGAACAGTGCATAGCACATGCTGTCTTGACACCAAACACTTATCCTCTTCCCTTGGCCAGTAGAATGACTTTGCGGGGCCATGAGGGTGAAGGAATCTTGCTTCAAAGTCATCATATTCAGCTTCTAAGGAGACTAAAATGATATTTGCTATCCACCAGGATCCATCATACAGACAAGCTGCATACTGCCCAGGACTTATCTCTAGTGTGGTTTCAGGTTGGCAAGGATGCATATGCATGAAACCACTTTAATGGAAATTTAATGAACACAAAATTTGCACCATCATAGTCCCATTAATGCTGTTCTTTTGATGTATTTCACCACTGAAGACATTCAGTCTGTAGGCATGATGTTTCTCTGTGGTTTTGTGAATAATTTCACAAAAAGCTATAATCAGCAGACCAGGCAGACCACCAAAAGTAAGCTAAAAACAAAAAAAGCCACTATTTTGGCATCAGATATAGAACATGTAGAGAGCTGAACATTAGTGAAACGAGGTGCATTCAGTTGCTAATATCTCTCACTTGATATCCTCAAAGTTGCAAAGAGGTACTACTTTGTACAAATGTAGCGATTTTACCTTGAAAAAAAACATTTTGATGGTCAGTCCTTTTATTTGAGCCTCACAACAGGCACTAGGGAACTTACACTGACTCAGTTAAAAACTAGAGGTCCAACATTAAAGATTTAAAATATTATTGAGACAGATTTTCCTTAAAAGGTCAAAGTAGGCTGTGAGTAATGTGCTTTTAGATTGCAGTTTTCAGACTCTAATAAAATGAAAAGTGGAGTTCACATATGACAGTTTCATAATGGTATATTTGAAACTATATAGTTGTCTGTTCCTGAGGATTTCCATCTCAAATATTTCTTGAAAGAATTAGGATGCAAAATGGCAAACAATTACAGGCGAGGATTTTTAAAAGGGACCCCACTGTCCTTTAAAAATTTTTGTTTGTGGGACTAAGACCTTCAACCCTAAAACTTTGGTTTTCCCCATGTTTTTACTTCAGCCCAGTCCTTTTCGGACATGTAAACTCAAAACTGCTTAGTGTGTCCTTGTTTGTATTTTTGTCTTGTTTTCTTTTGTTTCGATTTTGATATATTATTATTACCTATATTATTTAAGGTTTATTTTCTAATTTAGTGGCTTTTTATGTGTCCTTGTTGCAAATGCTGTTTTGCTTTTCTTGTTATCTGCTTATTTATTCATTGTTTGTTTACATGTTGGAAATAAACTATCATCATCATCATCTCATCATCTCTAGCCGCTTTATCCTGTTCTACAGGGTCACAGGCAAGCTGGAGCCTATCCCAGCTGACTACGGGCGAAAGGCGGGGTACACCCTGGACAAGTCGCCAGGTCATCACAGGGCTGACACATAGACACAGACAACCATTCACACTCACATTCACACCTACGGTCAATTTAGAGTCACCAGTTAACCTAACCTGCATGTCTTTGGACTGTGGGGGAAACCGGAGCACCCGGAGAAAACCCACGTGGACACGGGGAGAACATGCAAACTCCGCACAGAAAGGCCCTCGCCGGCCACAGGGTTCGAACCCGGACCTTCTTGCTGTGAGGCAACAGCGCTAACCACTACACCACCGTGCCGCCAACTATAATCATAAACTATGAATTAAGTTTAAGTACCCCGGGGAGGTGGGGGGGGTCCAACAATTCTGAGACTATGATGCACATCCCATTGGTTTATTTGGTATGGAATGACCCTGTTTAAACAATTAATAGCTCTGAAGGTCTACTCGTGACTTGAGCCCTGGGTTTTGCCTATAAACACTGCATTTGTTATTAAAAAAAAAATAAACCAACATAACGACCTGTCTATGGGAGAAAAGCCAGCCATTTTGAATTTGAGAAAATAGGGAAAAACAAAATCAGAGCCATTGCACAAGCATTGGGCATAGCAAATACAACAATTTGGAATATCCTGAAAAAGAAATAAACCACTGCTGTACTAACAATCAAAGATTATACAGGTTGATCAAGGAAAACAGCAGCAGCTGATGACAAAAACATTGTGAGAGCTGTGAAGAAAATGCCAAATACGGCAGTCAGTGACATCAACAATCTCTACAGGGCACAATGTATTACAAGCTATCATTCAAAGCAGAGCAGAACAGAAATATGTGGGCCACACCACAAGATGCCAAACACTCATCAGCAGTAAGAATCTGAAGGCTAGACTGGAATTCACAAATAAAAAACTGAGATGAGCCACAAAAGTTCTGGAACCAAGTTTAACCTCTACCAAAGTGATGGAAAGGCCAAAGTGTGGAGAAAGAAAGACACATACAAGCTCATCGGTCAAGCACAGTGGAGGTAATACAGGTAGTCATCGACTTACGACTGCGTTTGGTTATGACTGACCGGTCGTAAATCGATCTGGTCGTAAGTCGGCCTATGTTAAATGAACGCAAGTATATTGTGATGTGTAATGATATTGTAATCATCTTCAAGTCTTATTTTATCAACATTTTCTTATTTCATTACCTTGGCTCATTATTTGGTTTAAGTCAAACACTGCATACTCAGGGGTGAAAGTAACTTTTATTTCTTGCCGGTATATTATTTTGAGTCATAGTGCGCGCGCACAGCGTGCGCCGAAAAATACGCCTAATTATTTATTATGGTCTACTTATCAAGCATTCACTAGGACTTCTTATCACTCAGTAGTACTAGTATAGTACTTTATCACACTATCACTCTTTCATCCACCTGTATCAGTTTTTGATTATAAATAAATTGCAAACACATGATTTCAACAACACAATCGTTTTAATAACTTTTTTTTTTAGCTGAACAGTTGAAAACTAACTTTTCATTTTGGACATTGGACACAGAACAGTGTAACAGAACAGAAAAGTGAAAGTTACTTTGATTACCAGCTGCACACGTTATAGCACAAGATCTGGTTAAGCCGCACGCGCGCTGTAGCTCGCTTGTTGTTTGTCCAGCGAAACACTGTACACATAATAGAAGAGGCTGGATGCAGTGTTGCCAGATTGGGCGGTTTTAAGTGCATTTTGGCAGGTTTTGAACATATTTTGGGCTGGAAACCGTCAGCAGTATCTGGCAACACTGGCTGGATGCTGGGCGCTGCCGGGAGCTGGGGCGGAAACTGTCGTACGCTCAGCTAGGAAACACTTGCCAGTCATAACCAGACGGTCGTAAAGTAGATCGGTCGTAAGTCGCATAGGTCGTAAGTCGACGACTACCTGTATAATGGCTTGGGTCTTGTGTGTCAAGTCAATTTGAAGCTGAGAATGGTTGATTCTGGAACAGGTTCACTTGTATGTATTGAAACACAGTGTCAACACAACAAAGGCCTTTAAAAAAAAAAGTGAAGGGTTTTGGACTAGCTACAGTAAGTCAATCATCAGATCTTAACCCAATTGAGCATTCATTTGGGGGAGCATCAAATCCAAATGTCTTCAGTAAATAGCTAAAACAAAAAAAAATAAGCAAACAAACAAACAAACAAACAAACAAACAAACAAACAAATAAAAAGTGACCTTGCTGTACCAATACCTTTAGAGGTAACACTATGTACAATATATAATCTCATGATATGCCACCCCAATTACAAGAAAGTTGGGATGCTGTTTAAAATGTAAATAAAACCGAATGGACGGGCTTGGGGTGCTGCAGCTACCCCAGGATAGCCATAGCACCCTCTCCCCCCAAATATGTGGTTTATTTAGAATTTTTAATTTTGAGTGCATGAGTGTTATAATTTGCAATTTGAAAAATAAAAATAAACCAAACTGATTATTTTTTAGACTAAAAAAACAAAGCCAACACTGGTGATCTGATTCAGCCAATGGGTGCAGCACACACTGAAATTTTGATTTTACTTTCATGTCCTGTTAGCCAGAGCACATTTTTTAAACTTGGCAATAGCAAAGAATTATCCATATCATAATGGATCTTTTTTTTACTTCATAAATGCCTATGTAGAGACTCAATCAACAGACACATTGTTTTGTTATGAAGATGTCAAATGGTAGGTGCATGATTTTTTTTTGCCCCTCTGTTAAATTTGTTAAATTAGAAATGTAATGCATTTGGCAGCTGAGGCACAAATTCTGACTCCATATAGTGATCTGTATGTGCTGCTCATTCATATATTATTAGGGTTCCATAACTGGAACTGGTAACTAGCAGCATGAGATTGTGATCTTAGAATCTGAGGCTGAAATGTGCACACACCTATGTCTGTTGCTTGTGTGCAAGCCCTAACCATGGCATACAGTGGGGCAAAAAAGTATTTAGTCAGCCACCAATTGTGCAAGTTCTCCCACTTAAAAAGATGAGAGAGGCCTGTAATTTTCATCATAGGTACACTTCAACTATGAGAGACAGAATGGGGGGAAAGAATCCAGGAAATCACACTGTAGAATTTTTAATGAATTAATTGGTAAATTCCTCGGTAAAATAAGTATTTGGTCACCTACAAACAAGCAAGACCTGTAACAACTTCTTTAAGAGGCTCCTCTGTCCTCCACTCGTTACCTGTATTAATGGCACCTGTTTGAACTCGTTATCAGTATAAAAGACACCTGTCCACAACCTCAAACAGTCACACTCCAAACTCCACTATGGCCAAGACCAAAGAGCTGTCAAAGGACACCAGAAACAAAATTGTAGACCTGCACCAGGCTGGGAAGACTGAATCTGCAATAGGTAAGCAGCTTGGTGTGAAGAAATCAACTGTGGGAGCAATTATTAGAAAATGGAAGACATACAAGACCACTGATAATCTCCCTCGATCTGGGGCTCCACGCAAGATCTCACCCTGTGGGGTCAAAATGATCACAAGAACGGTGAGCAAAAATCCCACAACCACACGGGGGGACCTAGTGAATGACCTGCAGAGAGCTGGGACCAAAGTAACAAAGGCTACCATCAGTAACACACTACGCCGCCAGGGACTCAAATCCTGCAGTGCCAGACGTGTCCCCCTGCTTAAGCCAGTACATGTCCAGGCCCGTCTGAAGTTTGCTAGAGAGCATCTGGATGATCCAGAAGAGGATTGGGAGAATGTCATATGGTCAGATGAAACCAAAATAGAACTTTTTGGTAAAAACTCAACTTGTCGTGTTTGGAGGAGAAAGAATTCTGAGTTGCATCCAAAGAACACCATACCTACTGTGAAGCATGGGGGTGGAAACATCATGCTTTGGGGCTGATTTTCTGCAAAGGGACCAGGATGACTGATCTGTGTAAAGGAAAGAATGAATGGGGCCATGTATCGTGAGATTTTGAGCGAAAACCTCCTTCCATCAGCAAGAGCATTGAAGATGAAACGTGGCTGGGTCTTTCAGCATGACAATGATCCCAAACACACCGCCCGGGCAACGAAGGAGTGGCTTCGTAAGAAGCATTTCAAGGTCCTGGAGTGGCCTAGCCAGTCTCCAGATCTCAACCCCATAGAAAATCTTTGGAGTTGAAAGTCCGTGTTGCCCAGTGACAGCCCCAAAACATCACTGCTCTAGAGGAGATCTGCATGGAGGAATGGGCCAAAATACCAGCAACAGTGTGTAAAAACCTTGTGAAGACTTACAGAAAACGTTTGACCTCTGTCATTGCCAACAAAGGGTATATAACAAAGTACTGAGATGAACTTTTGTTACTGACCAAATACTTATTTTCCACCATAATTTGCAAATAAATTCTTTAAAAATCAGACAATGTGATTTTCTGGATTTTTTTTCTCATTTTGTCTCTCATAGTTGAAGTGTACCTATGATGAAAATTACAGGCCTCTCTCATCTTTTTAAGTGGGAGAACTTGCACAATTGGTGACTGACTAAATACTTTTTTGCCCCACTGTAACTGTGTGAAATTTTATATTCAGAGGTGTGTTCAGGGAGGCTGGCTTGTGAAGATTAGATCTATATCCCATGAGCTGAATATCTTGCCTTGTGTTTAACATAGAATGGCATTGTAACTGTAGTGGAGCGGGTACTGTATGTGTGCACGTGTTGGCAGTGTACCAATAGAAATTAGAAGGGCATTCGGAGAGTGCAGCCAAGTCCAAATGCTGCAACATTAGTAAGAGTAAAACGCAATTTGTCAATCCACCCTGTGAGTTAGATCTGCTCCAAGATTTAATGGGTTCTTTCTTGGTCCATGGTATACCTTTCCACTATGTTTCATGAAAATTGGGCCAATGATTTTTGCATGATCCTGCTTAGAAAAACAAACAAACCTACCAACTGAAAGCATAACCTCCATTGTGGAGGTAATTAAACTGTGGCGACTGGCACATTAATGGGAAACCCTACATTTCAAAGCACCCAGACTGAAAAATAAAGCAATTCCGTAGCACCAGGAAAAGAAAATCTCTGGCACCACCCCTGAGAATGTGATGATCTGTAAATCAAGGAAACCCTATATTTCATTGAAAATAATACAAACATATCAAATGTTGAAACTGAGAATTAAAAAAAAAAATGTATGCTCATTTTGAATTTGATGCTAGGAACATGTTTCAAAAAAGTTGGGACAGGGGCATGTTTACTGCTGTGTTGCATCACCTTCTTTTAACAACAATCTGGAAATGTTTGGGAACTGAGGAGACTGACTGCTGTAGTTTTGAAAGTAACATGTCTTTCACAGAGCAGTGAACCCCTCCCCATCTTTACTTCTGAAAGATCCAGCCTCTCTGGGATGCGCTTTTTATACCCAATCATGTTAATGACCTATTGCCAATTAACCGAATTAGCTTTTTAACACTGCACCACTTTTACAGTCTTTTGTTGCTCCTGTCCCAAGTTTTTTGAAACTTACTGCTGGCACTAAATTCAAATGGCCCCTCCCCCACCAAACCCTACGGACTGCCACCTTGCTGTGGCGGAGGGCCTTATGTGTCTCAGTGATCCTGAGAGCTATGCTGGTGAGAGCTACTGCTCCTGGTAGGGCCACCCAAGCCAGACAGGTCAAAGGAAAGAGAGACCAGACGAAAAGTCGTCAAATGTCATGATATTTATTTAAAAAAACAAACAACCCCCCCCATCCTACCATTCCAACAGGTGGTTGTAGTTCCAGTGGCACATATCAACAGACCGATATAGTGGTTCTGAGAACATCATGGCATTGAAGAGGATCAACATTGTCAACAATGGGAAGGCACACATGCTCTAGTCAGATGAGAACCGTTAGAAAGTTTTCAGGATACAGGCCTGGCTAGCTGTACTTTAATGAAAAGACAGCCATTAGAAAAAACATTAAGTCTCAAAATAGCACCAAGGTTAAAGCTCTTAGCCCTGCGATAACCTGGCGACTTGTCCAGGGTGTACCCCGCCTCTCGCCCATAGTCAGCTGGGATAGGCTCCAGCTTGCCTGCGACCCTGTAGAACAGGATAAGCAGCTACCGTACAGATAATGGATGGATGGATGGATGGATGGATAGGTTAAAGCTCTTAACAAACAGCCCTTCACGTGGTCAGATGTTGCATTCAATGGCACAAACGATGAGCTTGTTCTCAATCCTCCGGGACGACAATGCTCTGAATGAAGGCTGAAGAAAGACATTTTTTGACCCAGCCAAACACATAAAATGGCAACACTTAATTAACTGCAGAACACAAATCATCAAGAGCTGAACTTGATCAGCACATGAAAGACTACAATCTGTCAATAGTCTGCATACAAGAGCATCGTTTTTTTTCCATGATGATACAGACCTGGATATAATTGTGAGAAATCTAAGATTTCCCACTTTATTTACAGTTTCTGCTCAGCGTAATAGTAAAGGATTTTACATGTCTCTCAGTAATGCAATAAAAGTTGTGCCTGGCCATAATATGATGTTTATTGGTGGAGACATGAATCCTTACCTTTCTCATAGATTCTCATTTCATGCCAAAATGAATAGACAGAGCATATTCTTGTGGGATTTTTTTTTTTTTTAGAACAGCATAATCTCATAGCTGGAAATACATTTTTTGAGAAACTCAACAAAAAATTATGGACTCATAGCTCCCCGAAAGGCAACCTCCCTCAAATCGATTTCTGCCTCTATCCAAAAAGATAGTGTAACAGTGTATGTAACCGTCAAGCATATTCATCATCTGCTCCAATTGGTGGTGATCACAGAATAGTAGTGGCACACATTAAACCAAGCATATGCTACCCTGAAAACCGACAGAGAAAGCTCTTCTGGAAGGGTGTCTTGTCTAACCCAGAACTGGCTACTGATATTGACAACACTATCCATGATGAGTAAGAAGGTGAACCATTTGAACAACATTCATATTCAAAATTTGTTGAAATTACCAACAAAGTAGGTTCAAACATGTTGCCCCAAAGGCCACCTCTTCCTCAGTGCACTATTGACGCTGAACCAGTCAATCAAACTCGAAAGATAATTCTGCATTCCTTCATGAGAAATATTCAAGCTGCACAAAGTAATCTCAGATCAATGTATGATGAATGTGAATGGGGGGATGACTAAAAGTATGACCTTTATGGGAAAATTAGAAAGAAAGAAAGAAAGAAAGAAAGAAAGAAAGAAAGAAAGAAAGAAAGAAACCCTTTATTGTCACATGCACACTTCAAGCACAGTGAGATTCATCCTCTGCATTTAACCCATCTGGGGCAGTGAACACACATACACACACCCAGAGCAGTGGGCAGCCATACTAGAGCGCCCAGGGAGCAGTCAGGGGTTCGGTACCTTGCTCAAGGGCACTTCAGCCCAAGGCCGCCCCATGTTAACCTAACTGCATGTCTTTGGACTGTAGGGGAAGCCGGAGCACCCGGAGGAAACCCACACAGACACAGGGAGAACATGCAAACTCCGCACAGAAAGGCCCTCGCCAGTGGCTGGACTCGAACCCAGAACCTTCTTGCTGTGAGGCGACAGTGCTAACCACTACACCACAGTTTTAAAATCACTTTAAAAACCTTCTGAACGTAACTTCTAATACTTCGACAACTGAGTTTTAACCTGAAAAGGTTTTTAAATTGTTTACTGAAATCTCACAGGGCAAGATATCACAAGCTGAAGTTAGACAAATATAGCCCAGATCTGAATTACTTTACCTCATGTCCACTTGCCCATGATTAACGTGGTCTCTTATTACCAGATCCTATTTAGTCTGCAGAGCTTGGCATGCTCGATTTAACCCAGCTCTTAATTGCTTTTACTGATGGCAGTGATTGAAACCCAACCTCCCCTGGGGTCAGGAGGTCAAGCAACAGATTATTTACATAGGTGTCAGGAAAGCGTGAGTGATGGGGAGTATCATGAACATTTCAGACCTCCCCTACCCTTAGGGGCCAAGGGGCAAAAGAGTTTTTCCCCACGCCCATCACTCTGAAAAGAGTCTCACTCTGCTGTCAATTCCTGGTTATAACTTTTGTGTGTCTGCTTTCAATCACTAATTACTAACATCTTGACTGCTCCCAAGTCCTAATTCTTTCAGTATCTACATGGCAGCCAGATGTGATGTAATATTACTAAATTTCAACACGGACCATGCCCTGGCGCTATTTTTGTTTGCACCACTAAAACTGGGACCACCCCCAGTACCCTATTTACTTGCGCTAGTGGGTACTCCCAGTTCTTCAGTGCTTTTCTCTAGTCATGCTTGACTGCTTCCCAGAGGTGGACAAAGTACTCAACTTCATTACTCAAGTCAAAGTACAGATCCCACTGGTCAAACGTTACTCCAATACAAGTGAAAGTTGTACAGTCAAATTTTTACTTAAGTACTGAAGTATTTGCTTTTAGAAATACTTAAGTATTAAAAGTACATTTTCTGTCAACGCACTGTTGTATTATTGCCACAACGTTTACAAAACCTAATGCCTCTGAAACAACCGAGTGGATTTACTGACTAGCTTGTAGAACCTGTAGAATAAATGCCTGGTAGAATGTTACAAAATGAAACACAACTGAGCTGAAAAAGAGCCATTGTCTTTTTTTTTTTTAATTGTAACACTCCTCCCCACCCCCACAAAGCAGCATGGTAGTGTTCAGACCCAGCTCTGGCAGTGTGTACCAGTGACGTGCGGTGAGGTTTGTGGCTAGTGAGGCACTGACTTTTTCAAAATCAGATTTTCAAATATGCACCAAAATAGGGATAACAGAAAAGGCGGTTTCTTGTAGCACAGCCACACAGCCAATCTTTTTGGTTGTACCACTCACTTTGAAACGACCGGGTTATCTTCTGCCCAGTCCTTTGAAATAATTCCTTTAGCTCCGGCATCGGCCGTCCATTCTTTATCACGTCCCGTTTTCCTTGAAAGTCCAACTTTGAGAAACCTTTCAGTTGAGCTATTACATCCTCCATTGTTGCAGTCAATCGGAACAAGCCAACAACAGTCCAAATTAAACCTTACGTGACGACGCAGAGAAGAAGCAACCACCAAACAAGAATAACTGAGCTCACGTACGCCCTCTGCGCTGCGGCAGAGCTACTGCCTGCTTCACCTCATGTCTTTTCAATGCGGCTTTATGTCAAATTGTTAACACTAAATAAGTGATACACATACGTAGAAAACATTACATATTATAAGGAAAGTGAGGACATATTATACACGTCTACAATGTATAAAAAACATTTTAATACAGCATTACATTGGTAGCATACACAGAGTAAGCAAAAGGCACGTGCTCAACCCAGTTAACAAGGGATTACGCAATCTGACGTGAGGCACGGCTTGGTGCTGCCTCACATCGCTGCATATTCGCTGCAATTGAATAGGAAATAGGCAAATACAGCGATTTTGATTGCAAAAATGATTGAAATTATTTGAATCATACAGAAATGGCATATATAGCACAGATGATTGGACAAATCTTTATTGTTATCATTATTTACATTCATTACATCTCATGATGGCTGGATGATGACCGGTGAGGCCCTGCCTCACCTGCCGCCCCTGACCGCACGTCACTGGTGTGTACACACGTGTATGTTAATCAGGAAGACAGTGGAATAGCTGTAAATGCAGCTTGCTCAGAAAATAAAAAGGACAATCCAACCTGCTTAAAACCCAGGTCCACACCTCTAGCTTAATAACTGCCCAACAGCAACACTGCTTTAAGCAAGACAAAAAAAAGTGCAAGACCATCATTTGACATAAAAAAAAAAATTCCAGCAATTTGTTGCGACTGAGTAGTACAATACTTTCCATCTCACAGGTTGCGCGTGTGCACACAAGTGTATGTATTCATGCACATATGAATCTGCCTGTGCATTCATGGTGGTTTAACATTAAGCTAGCTAGTCAGTGAAGCTCCACCTGACATGCTAGCAAAACCTTTTCAAACTCACAATCATATTAGGTAGCTAACGTTACTAAAAAGAAAGATTTCTACATTTTGTTTATTTGGGAAGATTATGCAAAAACATTTCTGAAAGCACTTCAGATAAGTTAATGTTATTCATGCTGGCGTAACTCCGTTTTTACACGCTAACTAACAGTGTCCAAGTTAACTCGCTATGTGCTAATGTTAGCCATGGACAAGGCTACGGCAACTTGGTGGGAAAATCCATATTAAGCCATTTGACTAACCAGACTGCATAGCTATTTCAACGTTATCGCTAGCTCTAAAGCACATAACTTCATTGCAAGCTTTCTCTTGGAATAAAATGTTTACATACCTCAGTATGCTTCCGCAGGTCGGACAGCCAGTTTTTGTAGGCTGTAATTTGCTCCGTTTTAGGCAAACAAAGCAAACATTTAAAACAAAACAACTCTTTATTCCTTTCAGAAAACTGAAACATGAGTTCTAGCTATAGCCATGAGTGTGTGCATTCTCCAGAACCACCGCCTCCTTCCATTCTGCCATCAACTGATCATGTTAAATAATGGTGCTGAGAAATCACTGAACTTGATTTTTATTCAGTCTATGGACGTGACCCTAGTGATTACTGATTGGTTTTTTCACAGAGGACACTGAGACAGCCGATCACGTTTTAGAAAAGAAAAGAAGAAAACATCCACTTTCAAAGCTGCTTCATAGTAACGAGTAATAAGGACCTTGACAGAAATGTACTGGAGTAAAAAGTACGATATTTGTCTTTCAAATGTAATGAAGTTAAAGTCATAAGTTGCCAAAAATTTTAATACTCAAGTAAGGTACAGCTACTCAAAAAGTGTACTTAAGTACAGTACTCAAGTAAATATACTTTGTTACTGTCCACCTCTGCCGCTTCCAATTACTAGATGTTGATAGCTTATCAGGCCCAGCTATTCTATAGTTTTACACAGGCAACAACCCAAGTCCTAATTACTTTGCTGGGAAATCTAGGCCAAAATACTGGATTGGCACAGCAGTAAGTAAATAGGAGTTGGGAAGATAATCAGACCTTGCATAGGTCCCTATGGGAGTAAAAGGACTGATGAAGCTATCAGACAGATGAAGAAGTAAGGCCTGGACAGACTTGCTATCGAATTCTGGAAACTACCCAAAGTGAAAAAACATTCTTTTTGCAATGCTACATACACAGGTAATTGCCCAAAAGAATGGGGTGTATCTGGCCTTACACCAATCCCCAAAAGAGGAGATCTCAGAATCCCTGACAACTATCGTAGCATAGCCTCATCTCAGGTGGCTGCAAAGATTTACAACCAATGTCTGCTGAATAGAATACGCCCTGTTATTGATAAAGTCCTATGGTAGGGTTGCAAAATTCCCCAGAATTTTCAGAGTGGAAAATTTCCATGGAAATTTTGGGAATTAACAGGAATTTTGGGAACTTTCGGGAATTTTCAAAACCAACTTTACTTAAAAATTGATACAAAAAAATAAGGTCCTTTATTCAGATTAGGATATTTCTCTGGGTCTCTGTTCTGTTCAGAAGAACATACAAGCAAAAACAAGCATGTAACTAATTAAATAACTGAGAAAATTAATAACCACCAAATGTTTTACAAAAACAATACGGGTTTCCCTGGTACATGTATAATGAATTAAACAATAACCTTAGCCTTTGTGAGAACTTATCTTCAAAAGCAACTTTAACTCTACTTATGATTTTGAAGACTGCTTCCTGTAACTTTTTTGTTTACTAATTATACTTCAACAACTTGAATTCCTTTTTCATTTTGCAACTAGTTTGTAAACCATATCCTGTCAAGTAATTTGCTTGCAAATTATCAGATTAGAAGTAATGATTAGGGTCTACAATGCCATTAAAACAATGACATTAAACAGCCTTGCTCCAGATTCAAAGAAAAAAGTGGCACGAATATATTTTACAAGCGGCAAAACTTATTTCAAGACTACTAGTAATTAGAAATGTTAAATTTTACATTTTTTAAATATTCATTGTTATTTTATGACGTGATACCTTTGTAATTAAATCTGTAGACAAATCTTCAAGTTTTGTAAAATTTTGTAATAAAAATGGTCAAAATTGAGTTTTTGCAAGATTTTTAGAAATCACTACTTGTTATGCAATGAGTTAGATTTCCAGTCAATTCTTACCAAAGGGTACTGTTATTATATTAAATGTTATATTTAGCATCTTGGAATTTCCCACAAAATGTAAGAGTGGCAAGATGCTTTATTTGAAGAAAAATCCGTAATTGAGATTGAGAATAATAATTTTTCACTGAAAAATCTGAATATAATACTAATATTGAAAAACTAAAAGCCTTTTATTAATTGGCCTTTAGCAATATGTCCTATTCAGCACAAAACAGTACATAATTGAAAAAAAGGCTTAACATGGGTTTTCATTTGTTTTTCTGGGTGATGAAATGTTTTAAAATGTTTAAAACTTAATAAATACCAAAACTGAAAATTCCCGAAAATTCCCAATATTCCAAGGCCCTTCAAAATTCCTGGAAACTTTCCATCCCTTTGCAACCCTATCCTATGGCCAAATCAAAATGGATTCCGACCTGGCAGATCCATATTATCCCATATTCTTGCCCTCCATAGAATTGTTGAAGAACTGAAGAACTACCAGAAGGAAGCTGTAATAACTTTGATAGACTTCAAGGAGGCTTTTGACTCAACTGACAGAAATAAAATGTTCAAGATTCTAGAGGCATATGGCATTCCATCTGTTGTTGTCCATGCAATACAGATTATGCATGTTGGTCATTACACCTGAAGGCAACGCCAACAAATTTTGCATTGACACAGGAGTATTGCAGGCTGATCCTCTTGCTCCTTTTTTGTTGATGATCTGTGTTGACTATGTCCTGCAAACTACCAAAAAACCTAATGATGGGTTAACCTTAAACTGCTGTTGCAGTAGACATCACCCAGCCAAGGTTTTACCGGATCTTGACTACGCTGATGAAATCGCTCTTTGAGATGATGATATTGGAGCTGCTCAAGACCTCCTGATTCATGTGGAATCTGCATGCCATAATGTTAGCCTTTTTCTGAATGTTTCAAAAACTAAGTTTATGCACTTGATTCCAACCACTAACTCTGACCTTATCGCAGCAGATGGTTCACCTATCAAATGTGTAAGACTTTAAATATCTCTGTGGTTACTGTGACTTTCATGAATGTCTGTACTGGGCAAGCTTGGGATGCCATAAATTCACTCGCAGAAGTATGGAAATCAAACACCAAAAAAGACACAAAGACAAAAGTTTTCCTGACTTCAGTCCAAACCATACTACTTTATGGCTGTGAATCATGGCCAATAAATAAGAGGATGATAAAGAAAATTGATGGTGCGTAGACAAGGATGCTGAAAACTGCATACATCTCTCAGAGGACTCGCATTATGAACAAGGAACTCTATGGCAGATTACCCTATATCTCAACCATAATTAGGCAAAGAAGGTTTCTTGCTGGTCATGTTTCCAGACATAACAAACCTGCTGGTCAACTCCGATTGTGGTCCACTGAATGTAAAACATGAGTTGAGAGGCCCCATGCTACTGTCAAAACTCTCTTCAGGAAAGACACTAGCCTCTTTGGCAAGCAACTTCTAAATGCTATGAAGGATAGAGAAACATGGCGAAGAAAGTTCATTCAAGTTTCACCAATTCAAGAAAAAGTGGACAACTAAGACAGACAGGCAAAATTCAAAATTAGCATATATTTTTCAAAACACAATAAAAGTGTCTCAGTTTCAACATTTGATATGTTGTCTTTGTACTATTTTCAATGAAATGTAGGGATTCCATGATTTGCAAATCACCACATTTTGTTTGTATTTACATTTTACACAGCATCTCAACTTTTTTGGAAATGGTGGGTGGGTAGGTAGGTAGGTAGGACAGGCAGACAGACAGAAAGAAATGGGGTTGTACAAGCCCCTCTCTAAATGGCAAAATACTATGCAAGATGCTGTAATATATAGATTTAGGCACTGCCTAAAAGCGGAGCTCCCATCTGTTTCTGGGTTGTAGAATTTTCTTATATCATAGCCAGTCTCTTTTGTTTTATTTCTTTACTGCCTAGCACTGGCCACTAGGCGGTGTGTATGACTGGTAATTACTAACACTGGCCACTAGGCGGTGTGTATGACTGGTAATTACTAACACTGGCCACTAGGCGGTGTATGACTGGTAATTACTAACACTGGCCACTAGGCGGTGTATGACTGGTAATTACTAACACTGGCCACTAGGCGGTGTGTATGACTGGTAATTACTAACACTGGCCACTAGGCGGTGTGTATGACTGGTAATTACTAACACTGGCCACTAGGCGGTGTGTATGACTGGTAATTACTAACACTGGCCACTAGGCGGTGTGTATGACTGGTAATTACTAACACTGGCCACTAGGCGGTGTGTATGACTGGTAATTACTAACACTGGCCACTAGGCGGTGTGTATGACTGGTAATTACTAACACTGGCCACTAGGTGGTGTGTATGACTTAGGCCGAATCCCATTTCACCCCTTGGACCAACCCCTTGGCCCTTCCCCTCCATTTTGCGCGTTCACGTGAAGGGGTAGGGGTATCCCAATCCCAGTTAACGCGGAGGGGTAGGGGAAGGGGGAGGGCTTCTGTACCCCTCCAAACGGAGATTTTCCTGGAGCAGACTCCGAACGAAGGGGTTTGAGTGATTTCCCACAATGCCATGCGGATTTCAGAAAGATGGCGGTTCCCGCGGCGAAAGATTGTCATAAATGTATTTTCTCCATTATTTACGTGTTTTAAGTTGTTATCCAGAGGAAACATGCCGCTTGATTCGCTTTCGAGCTGAGAATGAGCAGCGATTTCTGAAATCCAAGCTGCTGCTAAAAAGCTTTGGGAGTGAGTATTGTTTTCGGTTGCTTTACTGCGTACGTTTTGTTCTGTTATTCTCGCTTTTATTGTTTACATGAGTGTTCTGACACCTCATTCTGTCAGATGTGGTGCACGAAGCGCCAAAGATATCCCATTCAGTGGTGTTAGTTAACAAATCACACCCTGCCAGCAGAGATTTCTGTTCTGGCTCTGACTGTAGCGGCTGGTCGCAGCCAATGACGCGTCGCGTTTTGCTAACGTAAACGCTGACGGAGGTACGCGATGACGTATGCAATCGTTGAAGGGCTATCCCAATACGTAAGGGTTGAATTTCAAGCCCTATCCCTTGTAGCTCAGTTTCAAGGGGAAGGGCCAAGGGGAAGGCGGAGGGGAAGGGGGAGGGGTAGAAATTAGAATTGGGATTGGGCCTAAGTACTAACACTGACCACTAAGCGGTGTGTATGACTGGTAATTACTAACACTGGCCACTAGGCGGTGTGTATGACTGTAATTACTAACACTGACCACTAGGCGGTGTGTATGTCTGGTAATTACTAACACTGGCCACTAGGCGGTGTGTATGACTGTAATTACTAACACTGGCCACTAGGCGGTGTGTATGACTGTAATTACTAACACTGGCCACTAGGCGGTGTGTATGACTGGTAATTACTAACACTGACCACTAGGCGGTGTGTATGACTGGTAATTACTAACACTGACCACTAGGCGGTGTGTATGACTGGTAATTACTAACACTGGCCACTAGGCGGTGTGTATGACTGGTAATTACTAACACTGGCCACTAGGCGGTGTGTATGACTGGTAATTACTAACACTGACCACTAGGCGGTGTGTATGACTGGTAATTACTAACACTGGCCACTAGGTGGTGTGTATGACTGGTAATTACTAACACTGGCCACTAGGCGGTGTGTATGAGTGGTGGTACACACCACAAAAAAAATCGACTCGATGGGTTTACCATTTTTTCTTAGGTGTGGTGCTCCGCGGGAGCTCCGCTATAATGTTAGTATAGCAAAATTTGCTAACTCTTATAATAAACAAACCCTCTTTGACAGATTCCAGGTAGCGATCTTCAAAGATGATTGGCAAAGAGTTGACATCCCCATCTAGTTCAGCACATTCCACAGGAAGTGGTGGTAGGGAAAGAAAGTATGATGAGTTCTTAATGACTCCAGTCATCTGTTGGTGGCTATGTGCACTATTCAGATATAACAAATGTCAGTGTGAGTGAATCTGTAGAAATGACACTCCCAATATACAGCAAATGGCATACTGATACTTACTGCATCTCCTGGAAGGCCAGTGCAGCCTGTCTAGGGTGTTCCATACAAAAGAAAGCCTCAGAAAATCTCTGTACCTACAGCAAAGCACAGACAAAAGCATGGTTCATCCTGCCATGTAATAAGTTGGGAAGCCATGGCCTAAAGGTTAGAGAAACAGCTTTGGGACGCTGGTTTAGACCAGCAGCAAAATATGTGGATGGGGGGAGTGAATGAACAGCAGTTTCCCTTCCTTCTACATCCATGGCTGAAGTGCCCTTGAGTATGACACTAAACCCTTAACTGCTCCCTGGGTGCTGCAATGCAGCTGGCCACTGCTCTGGGTATGTGTGTTCACTGCTTCAGATGGGTTAAATGCAGAGAAGGAAGTTCACTGTGATGAATAAGGGGGGAAATAGTAAATAAAATCTGCAGTGAAAACCTTTAAAGCTTTTTTTTTTTTTTTAAATCATTACCGACTGTGTCAAGCTAAACATAATTACAGCACTGATGATATAGAGGGCATGCATACAATATGTCTACAGAAGACTTGTTTCAGGTTTTGTGGACTTACCCTGAGGATATGATGTTCTTGGGCCAATAGTGCCATGACACTGTCATTCAGGGAGACTGTTTCCAGGAACTGGCCCCACAGAGCCATCAGCAGAGAGCACAATTGTGCAAGATTCATATTAATTAGTTCAGCAAGTTCATCTGGACTCTCTGCCTTCTGCTGCAACATTACACATATGAAGATATATGAAAAAATAGACAATAATAATTTTCTATAATTTTTTTAGACAATAATTTAATCTCCTGAACAAGGAGATGTTAATATGACCACAGCTTTTGGATATACACTTACTCATAGGCCTATATATTTGGGCATGGATAGTCAGATATACCTACCAATCTCAAAGAAATACTGCATTGTCCCCAACAATTATTTTGAGATATATAAACTCATTTTAACCAACTCCACAAAGGGTTATTATCAATCTCGTAATCTGATCTCTCAAAAAGCCACTTAATTAATTTGCCTGGATAAGATGACATTACTCAGTCTTATATCCTGTGCTGAACATCTTAATTTCAGGATCACATTAATTTGGTCTTGTGACTTGCGAGTTTAGAGATTTTCAAGTTGTGCTAGTTCTAGGTATACCCAGTGTCACCTAATGGTTAAGGACAGGATACATTTTGTGCTAAGTGCAAGCAGGGAACTCCAGAAAGACAAACCATGACAGCATAACTAAAAGGGAGAACCAGAAGGTAACACAGACATGAGTGAGCCCTGGGACATAAAGCAGCCAGCCACCCCACCAACAAACCCGAGTGAATGTGTGTGTGGGCAGCATTCATACATCCCAGTGTACCAAAAATACACCATCTCTGAGGACCCTCCAGATCTACTCCTTTACCTAATGAAAAACTATGAACAAAAAGTTTGACTAAAAAGATGTTTTCAGCCAAGACTTAAACAGTGAGACTGTGTCTGAGTCCTGAAAACTACTTAAAAGGCTGTTCCATAACTGTGGAGCTTTGTAAGAAAAGGCTCTGCCCCCTGATGTAGCTTTCACTACATGAGCTATCAACAGACAGCCTGCACCTTTTGATCCAAGTAGGCATGGTGGGTTGAAAGGACCAGAAGTTTGCTCAAGTACTGTGGTGCGAGACCAATAGCAGCATTTTATAATCAGTGTGAAATTTGATTGGGAGCCAATGCAACGTGGATAAGATAGGGGTGATGTGGTCATATCTTCTAGTTCTAGTAAGGACTCTTGCTGCTGCATTTTGAACTAACTGGAGCTTGTTTATGCACTTATTTATTGGAATATCCAGACAGTAAGGCATAAGAATAATCCAACCTAGTGACAACAAAGGCATGAACTATTTTTTTCTGCATCATGGAGTGACATTATATTTCTTAGCAATATTTCTGAGATGAAAGAAAACTACCCTCATAATGTTATCAACAAGAGTTTCAAATGCAAGACTGGAGTCAATGATCACCCCGAAGTCTTTTACTGCTGCACGTGAAGAAACAGAAAGGCCATCCAGAGTTATGATGTAATCAGAGACCCTACTTCTAGCTGCATGTGGTCCTAGTACAAGTACTTCTGTCTTGTCAGAGTTAAGTAGAAGGAAGTTAACCATCTGGGGTTGGAGACTATTTTCTGGCACTCCAGTGGTTTTGGCATACTCTGATTTTGTAATCAATTTCAACAAATCTAAGCAGTATTTTCAAAGTCATATGATTTTTTTGTATTCAGCACAAGTTCAGCTCCAATAACATATATGTAGTATGTATATCATGATTGTACTTTTAAAAAATAACAGATAAATGAAGATGTTGTAAAAAGCTGTTTTAGAATGGTGTTGGAATGTGTGAAAAACATTACCTTACCCACTGTGACAAACTGTCTTGGTCACTTGAGGTGATTCTGTTCAGTCTTAGGAATGTATCAAACACAAAAACTTAAATTGGCTCCACTGATTTGGACAATTAACTGGCCATATAAATTATGTCCTATTGTTTTGGGATAAAGGGTTGGCAGTGGGAGGGGTATTCAATGAGAAGAGTAAAAAATTCCATTCCATTCAATGAGAAGAGTGAATACCCCTCCCACTGCCAACTCTTAATCCCATCAGGTCAAGTGATCAAAACACTGTCACAATGGGTAAGGTAACATTTTTTCACACATTCCAACACAGTTCTAAAACTGCTTTTTACAACATCTTCATTTATCTGGCATTTGACTTTATTTTGGTATTTGACTCAATTCAGTGCATCTTGAAATTAACTCTTGTACTATTTTACTCAGTTCAGAGCCACAACCAATTTTGTTACTCTGTTACACAATTACTCTGTAATTTTGCTCCCACTCCAACTCCAAATTTTACTCTCTAAACTCAAAATAGTGCAAAATTAACTATTTTGGACGAAAATATTTTAACTCTGGAAAAACTGCTCAATCGTTTTTCTGCATACACAGGAAAACTGTGTATGCACTACAGTGTACGCATATTAGCCGATATGCTCATAAGAGATAGCAGAAATATTTACACTTACGTGAGTTGATCTTTGGTTGAATCGAGTTGGGGGAAAAAAAAAACCTAAATAAAAAGCACCGCTCATCATCAGTGTCACAGTTCTCAAGATTGAATTCTATCGCTGTCCTGAATCATGAATTGAATCGCTGTCCTGAAACTGAATTGCTGTCCTGAATAATGAATTGAATCATGAATTGAATTGCTGTTCTGAATCATCCAAAGTGCATAAAATCCGCATGCCATCTCACAACAAATTTTACCTTCAAACTATCACTGACAGATTTTATCCTGTTTACAGTGGTCATTCTGACCGCAAAAGAGAAACCAATCAAAACCGAAAGAGTGAAAGTGATTATCATTCCGTTACCATGTCAATAGTCCTTTATGAATGCGTAAGTGCACGCTCAGCGATCCGACTCCGATGTGACTAAGTAAGGTGACAAGTTTTGTGTTTCATCTAATTTAGGTAATTTAAAAAATATAATATTATTTGGCAGTGGGCACATAGGAAAATGTAAAGTATAAAGTTTGTCAATATGTTTATTATGTTTGTATGATAAAAACTTGAAGATATTTATCTAAATACATGACCTACTTTTGTGGGCAGCACGGTGGCGTAGTGGTTAGCACGGTCGCCTCACAGCAAGAAGGTTCTGGGTTTGAGCCCAGCGGCTGGCGAAGGCCTTTCTGTGTGGAGTTTGCATGTTCTCCCCATGTCTGTGTGGGTTTCCTCCGGGTGCTCCAGTTTCCCCCACAGTCCTAAGATGTGCGGTTAGGTTAATATGGGACAGCCTTGGGCTGAGGTGCCCTTGAGCGAGGCACCTAACTCCCAACTGCTCCCCTGGCGCTGTTAGCATGGCTGCCCACTGCTCTGGGTATGTGTGTGTGCTCATTGCTCACGTGTGTGCACGCATGTGTGTGTTCACTGCTTCAGATGGGTTAAATGCAGAGAGGAATTTCACAAGTGTGTGATGAATAAAGTTGTGCTTTCTTTCTTTCTTTCTTTCTTTCCTTTCTTACTCATTCTAAACCTGCCAAGTGAAGCCCTCAACCCCAGAGGATTAATAAACATCCAATGTCTAATGTCCTTGATACTTTTGAAGCTAGTGTCTGTCGTCTGGCTTTGCAGAAACATACAACTGTGTCTCATCAGCATAACAGTGGAAGCTAACACCATGCTTATGAATATTATTACACAGAGGTAATATATACAAAGAAAAAAAAAAGCAGTGGGCCTAAGACAGAACCTTGTGGAACACCAAACTTTACCTTGGTTTGCAGAGAAAAATCATCATTTACATCAGCAAACTGATAGCGATCAGTTAAATAAGACCTGAGCCAGGAGAGGGCTGTTCCCTTAACTTCCACAACATTTTCTAGTCTATCCAGGAAAATGAAATGATCAATGGTGTCAAAGGCTGCACTAAGGTCAAACAATACAAGCGCAGAGAGACAGCCCTGATCAGATGCCAACAGGTCGTCATTTACTACTTTAACCAGTGCTGTCTTTGTGCTTTGATAAGGTCTAAATCCTGACTGATACATTTTCTGGATGCTATTCCTATGTCGATGTGAGCATAACTTCTGTGCCACAGCTTTTTTCTAGAATCTTGGAGATAAAAAGGAGGTTTGATATTAGCCTATATTTGGACAGATGACAGTGGTCGAGGTCAATTTTTTTTAATCAGGGTTTTGATAACTGCTAGTTTAAACGATTTGAGTATATAGCCAATTCTAAGGGAAGAACAGATTATTCTTAAAAGAGGTTCAATTGCTTCTGGTATTATCTGTTTGAAGAGTCTTTTTGGTAAAGGATCTAGTCCACAAGTTGAAGATTTTGATGTGGAAATTAATGAAGTTAGTTCAATTTCTCTAAGGGGAGTAAAACATTCTAATTGCTGATCTGATACAGATATATAGTTAACTACAGGATTACTTAAATTGTCTGGCCAAAAATTACTAGTTTGAATTTTTTTGTGTCAGATATTTTCAATTTTGACATTGAAAAAAATCATGAAGTCAATGCTACTACATATTGCAGGTGTGTATCTGTCTATGGTGGTCTTTGTCCTAGTTAATTTTGCTGCAGTATTAAATATCAGATTATTTTTATCATCCTCGATTAGGATGGAGAAATACATTGATCTAGCAGCAATAAAAGCTTTTCTATACTTTAGGAGGCTGTCCTTCCATGCTAATTGGAATACTATCAATTTTGTTTGATGCGATTTATGTTCTAATTTTCAAGTGGTCCATTTTAAGGTGCATGTGTAATCATTATACCAGGTTGCTAGTTTTTTCCTCTCTAATAATTTTTCTTTTAAGTGGAGCTACATTATCTAATGTATAGCAGAACTTTGACTCTAAGCATTCAGTTGTCTGATCAAGTTCTGTGGGGTCTGATGGTGATCCAATCAAAGTTGATAACTCTGGAACATTATTTATAAAACTTTCTGATGTAGTTAACGTGAATGTACATTTGACACAGTAGCATGGCAAGGTGCATACATTATTGCTCAAACATATTTTGAATGAGATGAGATAATGATCTGAGGTAGTTTCAGACTGGGGAAGTGTGACAATATTTTCTATATTTAACCTGAATGTTAGTATTCGATCAAGAATGTGACCACCATTATGAGTAGGCCTTATGACAGTCTTTAGATAAAGAAACTACTGTGTGTATTCAAGTTGCCTCACAATGTCAGCAACTGCATTGAGAGCGACAGCTTGAGACGAACTACAAACACGGATTCCATTCCGCAACTCCCAAGATCCACAGCGCCTTCTGTCACCCGAGTTCTAATTGCACCTATCTTTCTTTCCGCTAATCACTTCCCCTGCTACTTAACCCTCCCTCTCACACTTCACAGATGCAAAGTATCGTTCACTGTTTACTCCTGCGTACCGAGCCATTTGTTTACTTCGTCAGCCTTCCCGTTTCCTTGACCTAGTTTCTTGTTTACCTAACCTTGCTCTCTAGTCTAGTCTCCGTTGCCCTGTTTGCTGATCGATCAACCCCTGCCTGTTTTCTCGACTATGAGTCTCGTATTGCGATTTGGCTTGGTCTCCAGTTTGCTGCCCTGCTCTCACCTGCACATACATCTGTCAGTGCCTGCACCCTATCACACATTCTATGGGTCTGCTCAGAGACAGAGTCTTCAGCTGTAGGGAACTAACAACAGTAACCAAACTTAATGTGTTATTCTTTAAATTCGTTTCTTAAGACAAGGATTTTTTTTTTAAGATGTTACCTTGACAGTTTCGGCGATAAACTTCCGCCTTCTTCAAAACATTCCGACTGTTTTGAAGAAGGCTGAAGTTTATCGCCGAAACTGTCAAGGTAACATCTTAAAAAATCCTTGTCTTAAGAAACGAATTTAAAGAATAGTTTCAATAGGTAGACATAATGAACTTTCACTACAAACTTAATGTGTACAACCAGTGTGTTATTCCAGTGATGGTGTACGAAAGTGAGACTTGGACTTTATTCTGCCATCAAATCAAAAAATCTAAGAACCATCCAACAACAGCATCTTAGATCCACTCTCAAGATTAAATGGGATGACTACATTACAAATGATGAAGTTCTAGAACGTGCCAAGTCTGAACACACTGAGAACATATGTATCAGAAACAAACTGCGTTGGGTGGGACATGTTGCACGTTTGCCAGATGACCGGTCAGTCAAAGCACTATTTTATGGTGAACTAGCAGAAGGTTCTAGAAAGATCGGTCATCCAATTCTGAGACACAAAGACACTATCAAGGATATTCTGAAATGTGGTGATGCACTATACACATGGAAGGACACTGTAACTGAGAGGCTGGAATGGCAGAAGTGCACTTACGACATATGCAAAAAGATAGTGACAGAAAGGAAGACAACAAAAGAAAAAGAGCCAAGCATCATGAGAAGAGAACTTTGAAAGGAAAGGGCACTAAGTGAATCAATGAACTGCCTACATCACTGACTGACTTTCGTCAGGAACTTTCACACCCATATTTATAGCCATTCATACATGACTACTTACTGCGTCTCTTGTGACCCCTCTTGTGATTTGTATTTACCCGCATCAGTTCTTAGGCGCACATATAGTACATTCTGATTAACCCCTACTGAATCTAGAATGGACACCAACACTGTTTTAAGAGGGTCTTTTGGGTTATTGAAATGAATATTCAAGTCTCCAACAACTTTTGTCTAAGGAAATAATCAGGTCTGAGATGAAATCCACAAATTCAGAAAGAAACTCAGAATATAGCCCCAGGGGCCTATAAACAATAAGTAACGAAATTGACTGGGTAGACTTATTTTTTGTGGCTACATATGTTATGCAAGTATGAAGAACTTCAAGTGTATTGAATTTATGTCCAGGTTTTTGTGTCATGTTTAGATAATCATTCTACACAGAATCCAAAATACAACCCCGATTCCAAAAAAGTTGGGACAAAGTACAAATTGTAAATAAAAACGGAATGCAATGATGTGGAAGTTTCAAAATTCCATATTTTATTCAGAATAGAACATAGATGAAATGTTTAAACTGAGAAAATGTATCATTTAAAGAGAAAAATTAGGTGATTTTAAATTTCATGACAACAACACATCTCAAAAAAGTTGGGACAAGGCCATGTTTACCACTGTGAGACATCCCCTTTTCTCTTTACAACAGTCTGTAAACGTCTGGGGACTGAGGAGACAAGTTGCTCAAGTTTAGGGATAGGAATGTTAACCCATTCTTGTCTAATGTAGGATTCTAGTTGCTCAACTGTCTTAGGTCTTTTTTTGTCGTATCTTCCGTTTTATGATGCGCCAAATGTTTTCTATGGGTGAAAGATCTGGACTGCAGGCTGGCCAGTTCAGTACCCGGACCCTTCTTCTACGCAGCCATGATGCTGTAATTGATGCAGTATGTGGTTTGGCATTGTCATGTTGGAAAATGCAAGGTCTTCCCTGAAAGAGACGTCATCTGGATGGGAGTATATGTTGCTCTAGAACCTGGATATACCTTTCAGCATTGATGGTGTCTTTCCAGATGTGTAAGCTGCCCATGGCACACACACTAATGCAACCCCATACCATCAGAGATGCAGGCTTCTGAACTGAGCGCTGATAACAACTTGGGTCGTCCTTCTCTTTAGTCCGAATGACATGGCGTCCCTGATTTCCATAAAGAACTTCAAATTTTGATTCGTCTGACCACAAAACAGTTTTCCACTTTGCCACAGTCCATTTTAAATGAGCCTTGGCCCAGAGAAGACGTCTGCGCTTCTGGATCATGTTTAGATACGGCTTCTTCTTTGAACTATAGAGTTTTAGCTGGCAACGGTGGATGGCACGGTGAATTGTGTTCACAGATAATGTTCTCTGGAAATATTCCTGAGCCCATTTTGTGATTTCCAATACAGAAGCATGCCTGTATGTGATGCAGTGCCATCTAAGGGCCAGAAGATCATGGGCACCCAGTATGGTTTTCCGGCCTTGACCCTTACGCACAGAGATTCTTCCAGATTCTCTGAATCTTTTGATGATATTATGCACTGTAGATGATGATATGTTCAAACTCTTTGCAATTTTACACTGTCAAACTCCTTTCTGATATTGCTCCACTATTTGTCAGCGCAGAATTAGGGGGATTGGTGATCCTCTTCCCATCTTTACTTCTGAGAGCCGCTGCCACTCCAAGATGCTCTTTTTATACCCAGTCATGTTAATGACCTATTGCCAATTGACCTAATGAGTTGCAATTTGGTCCTCCAGCTGTTCCTTTTTTGTACCTTTAACTTTTCCAGCCTCTTATTGCCCCTGTCCCAACTTTTTTGAGATGTGTTGCTGTCATGAAATTTCATATGAGCCAATATTTAGCATGAAATTTCAAAATGTCTCACTTTCGACATTTGATATGTTGTCTATGTTCTACTGTGAATACAATATCAGTTTTTGAGATTTGTAAATTATTGCATTCCGTTTTTATTTTGTACTTTGTCCCAACTTTTTTGGAATCGGGGTTGTAGAACTTTTTAGTTTAAATGAAAAGGGTCACGTTTGGCCAAAACCAAACACCGTTGTTAGGACTAGGACTGTTTTGGCCTCTAGAGGCCGCTGTTATTTCCTTTTCATGTCGTGTTTATTTTGGCCTCTAGAGGCCGCCACTGTTCCTGTGTCTTGTGTTTGTGTTAATTGCCTAATTATCTTCACCTGTGTCCTTAATTAGTTTGTCTATTTATACCCCTGAGTTCAGTCCTCTTGTCACGGAGTCTTTGTGCTGTTATGTTTATCTCCAGTTTCCTTTGTACTGTGTTTTTTGATCTTCTTAGCTTTTGAATTTTTGCACTTTGCTTTTCTTTTGGATTATACTCTTTGGTTTTTTTTTGTCTTTTGTTTTGCCCTGTATATAGTGTATATAGTTTAAATAAACCTTTTGATTCTTTTTCTACTTCTGCCTCACGCCTCTGCATTTGAGTCATCCCCCTGGTGGCCTAGTGGGGGTTTGCTGGATTATCACACCAACGAACCAGGTTCGAATCCCAGCAAAACCCTAACAGAAAGACTCCGTCATGACCGACTCAGCAGAGGCTGCTTCAACTGTCTACCCGGCCAACCTTCAGGGAATTATGGCAGCTTTGACACGCTTCGGAGCGACCATGGACGCTCATGGACGTACGCTCACCAGCCAACGTGAGGCCCTCGCTCGCCACGAGGAACTGCTTCAGCAAATTGGGAAAACCCTGGCACAGCTGACATCTCTGCCTGCATCTCCTGCTCCTGATCCAGTTCCTGCTCCTGATCCAGTTCCTGCTCCTGATCCAGCTCCCACTCCTGCTCCAGTGCCTCCTGCAATGCTGCCTTCTTCACCTCGCGAACCCAGCCTTCCTGCACCACAGAGGTATGACGGCAAGCACAGTGAGTGCCGAGAGTTCCTTACCCAGTGTCAACTCACCTTTGAGCTTCAGCCTACCACCTACACTACGGATCGCCGCAAGATTGCCTTTGTGATCACCTTATTAGCTGGTAAGGCGCGAGCCTGGGCTACTGCTATCTGGCAAAGACAGGGACCTGAGTGCTTTGATTTCCAGCTGTTTTC
Organism: Neoarius graeffei; assembly: GCF_027579695.1. Lineage (NCBI taxonomy): Eukaryota > Metazoa > Chordata > Actinopteri > Siluriformes > Ariidae > Neoarius > Neoarius graeffei. Next base: position 40,075,563 of record NC_083571.1, read on the forward strand.
TGAAGAGATGCTTCGGGTCTTCGATCAGGCAGACATCAGTACCGACGCAGCCCGAAAGCTCATGTCCATCCGGCAAGGAGGAAGCGTCGCAGATTACGCCATCTCGTTCCGAACACTCGCAGCAGTAAGTGGATGGAACGAGACTGCCCTGGTGTCAGCCTTCCACCATGGTCTGTCTGACCCCATCAAGGACGGTCTGGCCTCTATTGGATGCCCAAGTGACCTCGAAACCCTCATCTCACATGCTATTCGTCTGGACAACAGGATGAGAGAACGCCACCAAGCCTTGAGCCCCCCCAGCCTCCCTACCTCTACCTGGAGACCGTCTACCTCCTTCAGTGACTGTCCAGAACCCATGCAAGTGGGTCGTACTCGCCTCTCCGCATCTGAGAGGGAGCGCAGAAGGAGGGACAAGTGCTGCATCTACTGTGGCAAGCCTGGTCACTTCCGAGCATCATGTCCCGAACTCTTGGGAAAAGGACCGCCCCGTCCAGCCGAGGGAGGGTTGTGATGGGGCCTACCCTCTCTCCCGGACTCCCTGGCCAAGGAATCTACATCCCGGTCTCCATCTCCTGGGGTGAGTCTGTCCACTCTTGTCAAGCTTTGATAGACTCAGGGGCGGCTGGGAACTTTATGGATATTCACTTCGCCCAAAGCATCAATATTCCGACTGCACCTCTTGAAGTCCCACTGTCTGTGTCTGCCCTCGATGGCCAAGCGTTAGGTGATGGAAGAGTCACCCAAGTTACTTCTCCAGTTTTCCTCCAGTCTCAAGGTCACAAGGAAGAAATATCCCTGCACCTGATTCCTTCACCTGAGTTCCCAGTTATTCTAGGCCTTCCTTGGCTTACTCGCCACAACCCTCGCATAGACTGGGTAACAAGCCAGGTTGTGGAATGGGGCCCTGCATGCCATGCCTCTTGTTTGCTCTCTAGCTCTCCTGTGTCTCCTGCCGAGCCCCCTGATCTCACCGAGTTATCTCAAGTTCCCACAGAGTACTGGGATCTCAAGGAGGTATTCAGCAAGAGCAGGGCCGCCGTTCTTCCTCCGCACCGGGCCTACGACTGTGCCATCGACTTGCTCCCTGGGACTACCCCTCCTCGTGGCAGACTGTTTTCACTCTCTCAGCCAGAACGCAAGGCCATGGAGGAATACCTCAAAGATGCCCTGGTCTCTGGGTTTATTCGACCCTCCACTTCACCTGCTGGAGCCGGCTTCTTCTTTGTCGGCAAGAAGGATGGGGGGCTCCGACCATGTATTGATTACAGGGGCCTGAATAAGATCACTGTGCGCAACCGATATCCCCTTCCGCTGATGTCCACAGCTTTCGACCTGCTCCAAGGCGCCACCGTCTTCACCAAGTTGGACCTACGGAACGCATACCACCTCATCCGTATCCGACAGGGAGACGAGTGGAAGACTGCCTTTAACACCCCGTCTGGGCACTACGAATACCAGGTGATGCCCTTCGGACTCACCAACGCACCAGCTGTTTTTCAGGCCCTAATCAACGACGTCTTAAGGGACATGATTAACCTATACGTTTTTGTCTACCTCGACGACATCCTTATCTTTTCCAAGACCGTGCAGGAGCACCGCCACCATGTCCGCCAGGTTCTCCAGAGGCTGCTACAGAACAATCTGTTCGCCAAGGCCCAGAAATGCGAATTTCATGTTCCCGAGGTCTCCTTTCTGGGATTTATTGTACGGACAGGCCAACTCCAAATGGACCCTGCCAAGACCCTGGCCGTCCGGGATTGGCCTACTCCCAAGTCCGTTAAGGAGGTTCAGCGGTTCTTAGGATTCGCTAACTTCTACCGCAAGTTCATCAGGAACTTCAGTTCTGTGGCAGCACCCATGTCAGACCTCACCAAAGGGACAGGTGGATCTTATGGCTGGTCTCCTCAGGCAGAAAAGGCGTTCAAAGACCTCAAGGACCGCTTCTGCACGGCACCCATTCTGGTTCTCCCGGACACCTCCCAACCATTCATCGTGGAGGTGGACGCCTCGGACAGTGGTGTCGGCGCGGTGCTCTCTCAACGTTCGGAAGGAAAGCTGCACCCCTGCGCTTACTTCTCCCACCGCCTGAGTCCTGCTGAGTCCCGGTACGATGTGGGGGATCGAGAACTGCTAGCGGTCAAACTGGCCCTTGAGGAGTGGAGGCACTGGCTGGAGGGAGCACAACATCCATTCCTGGTTTGGACTGACCACAAGAACCTGGAGTACCTCCAGCAAGCCAAGAGACTGAACCCTCGACAGGCTAGGTGGGCCCTGTTTTTCAGTCGGTTTGACTTCACCCTCTCATACCGCCCCGGCTCCAAGAACACCAAACCTGACGCACTGTCCAGACTGTTCTCTGCCACTAACAGGGAGAATGAAGTCGGGCCTATTATCCCTGTGTCCCGGATTGTGGCCCCTGTCCGCTGGGGTATTGAGGAGGCTGTCCGACGAGCCCAACGCCAGGACCCCGGTCCTGGGACGGGGCCACCAGGCCTCTTGTACGTCCCACATCAAGCCCGGGCCAAGGTTCTCCAGTGGGGTCACTCTTCCCCTCTCACCGCCCACCCGGGAGCTCGGAGGACCCTGGACTTCCTGAAAAGACGCTTCTGGTGGCCTAACATGGAGAAGGAAGTAAGGTCATTTGTCCTGTCCTGTGAGGTTTGCACCAGAACCAAGAACCCACGACAGCGTCCCCAGGGTCTCCTGCATCCTCTGACCATTCCCCGGCGTCCCTGGTCCCACGTGGCAGTCGACTTTATCACGGGTCTCCCTGAGTCACAAGGTAACACGGTCATTTTGGTCTTAGTTGACAGATTCTCCAAGGCCTGCCGCTTCATACCACTGTGCAAACTCCCCTCTGCTCTTGAAACTGCGAAACTTTTGTTTAATCATGTCTTCCGAGTCTTTGGTCTTCCACAGGACATCGTCTCAGACCGAGGGCCCCAGTTCTCCTCCCGAGTGTGGCACGGGTTCTGCAAGGTCATCGGAGCCACTGCCAGCCTCTCCTCTGGGTTTCACCCACAGTCCAATGGTCAGACGGAGAGGCTCAACCAGGACCTGGAAACCACCCTGCGAGGCCTGGCTATGGATAACCCGACATCGTGGAGCACCTGGCTGCCATGGGCGGAGTACGCCCACAACACCCTGCAGTCATCGGCCACCAAGCTGTCGCCATTCCAGTGCCAATTCGGGTTCCAGCCACCTCTGTTCCCGGACCAGGAGGAGGACGCGGGGGTGCCCTCGGTCAACCAATATGTGAGACGGTGTCGCAAGACCTGGAGCAAGGTCAGGAAGACCCTCATACAGACCTCCAGAACCAACCAGACTCAGGCCAACCGCCATAGAAGACCTGCACACGCTTTCCGCCCTGGGCAGCGTGTTTGGCTGTCCACTAAGGACCTTCCACTGCGGGTGGAGAACCGCAAGCTTGCTCCTCGCTACATTGGCCCCTTCAAGGTGGTGCGCAGGGTGAACCCTGTCTCCTACCGGCTCCAGTTGCCCCGGACTCTGAGGATCAACCCCACTTTCCATGTTTCCCTGTTACGGCCCGTACTGACGTCTACGTATGCCCCTGCCCCTAGGAACCCCCCACCCCCCCGCATCTTCCAGGGGCAGACTGTGTTCACTGTGAATCGCCTGCTTGACTCCCGCCGGGTCCGCGGCGGGTTGCAATATCTGGTGGACTGGGAGGGCTATGGTCCTGAGGAGCGCTGCTGGGTTCCTGCTCGGGATGTCCTTGATAAAGAACTATGTCGGGACTTCCATTCAGCCCATCCGGATCGCCCTGGGAACGTCAGGAGACGCTCCTAGAGGGGGGGGTCCTGTTAGGACTAGGACTGTTTTGGCCTCTAGAGGCCGCTGTTATTTCCTTTTCATGTCGTGTTTATTTTGGCCTCTAGAGGCCGCCACTGTTCCTGTGTCTTGTGTTTGTGTTAATTGCCTAATTATCTTCACCTGTGTCCTTAATTAGTTTGTCTATTTATACCCCTGAGTTCAGTCCTCTTGTCACGGAGTCTTTGTGCTGTTATGTTTATCTCCAGTTTCCTTTGTACTGTGTTTTTTGATCTTCTTAGCTTTTGAATTTTTGCACTTTGCTTTTCTTTTGGATTATACTCTTTGGTTTTTTTTTGTCTTTTGTTTTGCCCTGTATATAGTGTATATAGTTTAAATAAACCTTTTGATTCTTTTTCTACTTCTGCCTCACGCCTCTGCATTTGAGTCATCCCCCTGGTGGCCTAGTGGGGGTTTGCTGGATTATCACACCAACGAACCAGGTTCGAATCCCAGCAAAACCCTAACAACCGTATTCCAACATATGAAACTCATTGCAACCATGAAGCATAGGAGTGGCAGTATCACAGAGCTATTTGCTGTCTGGGGTCCAGGACTGCCATTATTGATAGCCCTATGAATTCTATGTACTAGCAAATTTTACAGGATAATGTCAGGGCGTCTGTTTGTGAACTGAAGCTTAACTGTAAGTGGGTCATGCAGCAAGACAATGACGCTCAGTAAACAAGCATGTCTACACAAAGAAATAGTTAAATCTGAAGAAATTTAATATATTGCAATGGCCATGTCCAGACCTTAACTCAATAGAAATGTTGTGGAAGGACCTAAAAAGAGCAGTTCATGCAAGGAAGCCCAGTCACACCATTGAGTTGAAGCAGTTTTGTAAGGAGGAATAGGCCAAAATTCCTCCATCCTGTTAAGCAGGATTGATCACCAGTTACCAGAAATGTTTGGTTGACGTGACTGCTGCTCAAGGGGTCACACCAATTATTGAAAGCAAAGGTTCACATACTTCCTCTGATAAATATATGTAACATTGGATAATTTTGCACAATATCTAAATGTGAAAACTATGTTTTGCATTATTTATTTAATTGGGTTCTCTTTATCTAGTTTTAGGACTTGATGAACATCTGATCACAGTTTTACTTTGGCAATTTGATGCATTAATAAAAAAATATAATAAATGTTATTGTCACATCCGCACATATTTGTGACTGGCACGCCTTGAACTGTTACTCACGCCCATGCACTCAGTGCGTACCGCAAGGACTTATTATTACATGTATCTGTCCCTGATCAGAGCACAAATACGGCACACGTATATAAGGACTCCAACAGCACAAAGACTTGGCGAAGTTTGTGGAGTACCGTGTCTCACGTTGCCTAGCCTTGTACTGTTTCTGTTACTCTGGCTCGTGACTTTGCTTTGTTTATCTCGACTCTGCCTTTCACCTTGCTTCAAACATTCTGTTCATGCCCAGTATGACCCATGCCTGTTTAACAACCTCAAGCTCTTTATCATATTATTGCATGCCTGTATAAACACCTTCCTGAACTTACATCCCTCTGCAACCCCTTTAACTGACAGCTACAGTATAACCTGTTCTGTTATCCATTCTTTTACTAGAAATGTCCTGTTCTCCTTTCAGAGTTGCGAACTCAGAGTTAAAAATAAAAGTTTAAAAATTAAAAACCCTTTAATAAAGATTAAGGTGCTTCAAAGGCTTACAAATATGCTGAGGTGGTTGAGACAGAATTTGAGCTTGACACCCTGGTTTATATGGATTGTAATCTGTAGTGGGGTTATTTTGTTACCATTTTACAGATACTGATGCAAAATGATATGCATGCATAGTGGAGTTCAGGGACAGTGTTACCATAACAATGAGGAGCATCTAAGTCCAGTAAGCGTGTTCTGCTTTTTCAGCCTTACTTGTATATTTAACGAGTTTTAAATGATCTCCCATCACATCAAAATTGAGTTCAGTCATCTGATTGCAATTTTTGAATGCACAGCGAGGAGTCAGGTAGCTCATATTTGCCTGACATTCAAGCAGAAGGATGCTCTGGTTCAAGAAAATAACATAAAACACACTATCTGTGGGTTGTGTGTGTATATATATATATATATATATATATATATATATATATATATATATATATATATATATACATACATACATACATACACACACACACACACACACATATACACTACCGTTCAAAAGTTTGGGGTCACCCAGACAATTTTGTGTTTTCCATGAAAAGTCACACTTTCATTTACCATAAGTTGTAAAATGAATAGAAAATATAGTCAAGACATTTTTCTGGCCATTTTGAGCATTTAATCGACCCCACAAATGTGATGCTCCAGAAACTCAATCTGCTCAAAGGAAGGTCAGTTTTATAGCTTCTCTAAAGAGCTCAACTGTTTTCAGCTGTGCTAACATGATTGTACAAGGGTTTTCTAATCATCCATTAGCCTTCTGAGGCAATGAGCAAACACATTGTACCATTAGAACACTGGAGTGAGAGTTGCTGGAAATGGGCCTCTATACACCTATGGAGATATTGCACCAAAAACCAGACATTTGCAGCTAGAATAGTCATTTACCACATTAGCAATGTATAGAGTGGATTTCTGATTAGTTTAAAGTGATCTTCATTGAAAAGAACAGTGCTTTTCTTTCAAAAATAAGCAAATTTCAAAGTGACCCCAAACTTTTGAACGGTAGTGTATGTGTATATATATATATATATATATATATATATATATATATATATATATATATATATATATATATAAATAAATAATCTTTTATGTCCCCAATATTAAAGACCACTGTATGGAAATAACTGCTCAAAAAATACAGGCTTTTTCCAAATCAAATCCCCTTGCTTTGTGTGCATTTTACATCATTTTCAACATCCAGAGCATCCTTTCACCTTAATAATCATACTTGTATTACTATAATGACACAGAAAATAACTTTTAAAAAATCCTTAAAGACACAATTAAAAAGCTGAACATGCTGATTGGATTCATGCATTCCAAGCTATTCTGGTAAAGTGGTCACTAAATCTTACCCCACAAATGTGTATAACTTACAACTGTATTACAACTAATGTATAGCTAAATGCTGATTTTATACTTTATATAAGGGAAACGTATGAACATAATCAGATGAATTCATCTGGATGAACAAGCCAATTAATTGTTTATATAAATTTATTCCAACAGAGGTCTTGGTCACGATACTGTATTAACATTTTATTAGGTTGCATGTACATGTAGCAACTGGTAAAACCTTATTTTGCTGTTCAGAAACATGGGTTTGATGCCTGCTTTAGACAACATACGTAGTAAATGCAAGTATTTGCCATAACAATCCGTGTTTGTGCCAAGGGAAAAAAAAATTTCTATGTCTGATCCTCAATAATCAGCTGTAGCATGATATTTTAGATGGTTTTGCACAACACTGAAAGGCTTATTCAGGACCAATGCTAAGGGCATGCATTAAGGTTGGGATGCGATCCAATGGGGGTTGGGGTTAAATTCAAATAACTGTTTCTCAGGCAGCGTAAGCCCCCACCATACAGTAAGTAAAATCAAGCTGAAATTTGGGACAATGCATCACTGAAAATCTGAGTGGATTTCTGGATTTTCTGTTGACTGGGTAACTTCACAAGCATGGCTGCCATCAATTAATCAGCTTGCAGCAAGCATTTCACCATGTTAGCAAAGTGCTACTAATATAAACTACTACTACTAATAATAATAATAAAATTATTACTACTACTACTAATTATTACTACTACCACCACTATTATTGACATACCTTGACATGTTCGCAAAGCTCATGGAGACGGGCTTCCACATCCAGTTTTTCTAAAATGGTCAAAAAATACAGCAAAATCAATATGGATTTCTCAGCACTCTATATAGAGAGAAATTAGTCTCTCTGATGAGCCAAAGATTGAGCGCTACAAGGAATTAGCAGAGGAGTACAGAGGACACTTAAGAGCAGCATTCCTGCAAAGAAGTGAATGGTTTGTTGTTAGTCTTGGTTCTGAATGACTGCTAACAATACGACAGAGTCCACAGCTCTCAGCCCACACAGGGGAAAGATCAGCTGGCCATACAAAGAAAAAAAACAAACACAAAAATGAAAGGCATGTTGAGGTTGATGGTCAACTGACATACCTATATGGATGTGCCTTTGGCCTCTGGGAAAAGGTCTTCTTAGAACTCGCTCATAAAGGACTTGCATGCTGGGCTTGGCTAGTGGTGGGATTGCACATATAGGCATGTTTAAAATGGTTTCTCTCCCTTATACTAAAAGAGCTGAGTTCTATCTTTTACATACTTCTAGGACCCAGTCAGAAGACACATAAGGCAGCAGAGAGAGGATGTTTAGTGTCTTTTAGGCAAGTTTTGCATAGGGTGGTGCTCTAGGGTAAAAGTCTTCATAGAAACTCTTAGGAGCAGGACAAACTGACATACAACTAGTATTATTGAAGACTATGTGCATTCAAAAATTAAGATTTAATTAGGCATATGCATCAGATACGTTAAAGGTTACAAAAGTTATACTGGTTCTAGATTGCATTGGTTTAGTGTTATGAACCATACTTCAGATCTTACTGGAAGAAACCACAACAGCATGCAGCAAATTGCTCTCTACATCATTACTAATAGCACTATTATAACTATGTAAGTAGACATGCTTTATGGAAGGAAGCATGAAAATGAGGAACATTTATAAGACCAGAGAAAATCTGGACTTCAGTGTTATGTTCTCTAAAGGACACAGACTGCAGCTAGATTATTATAAATGTAGAAATATAGTTATTAGATTTTTTTAATGTTTTGATGATTAACACAAAAACCTAACATTGACATCAACAATACCGTACACTGTTCTGTTTCAGTGCTCCACATGATGATACCCAATTCTTATTAAACTACCCAGCATCAACATACCAAGCTCCATGCAGTGAGAGGAAGGGAGGCTCTTGCTAAGAGCCATGAAGTACTCAAAGAGGCCCTGGTAGGCCAGCAACAAGCTGGCACACAGGCTATGGTGCAAGTTGAAGGCATGCTGTAGACACTGATCTGACACCAGGAAGGTCTTGCCCTGTGGCAATGAAAATAAGCATCACTTTCAACATGCTTAACCAAATGTCTATCATAGGACATTTTTCTCAATTCAAAACAGCCATTTAGTGTAAGGGGTCATCCATAATTTTCATCATTATCACGAGCGTACAAACCGTATGCTGGGGGGGGGGGGGGGGTTAATGACCAGGCGTACACTTTTTAAAAATGAAAAAAATGATGATCTGTCAAATGTGCGAATCGGCGGCCGCCATGTTAAAAATTTCGCGCCACATCGGTGTTGCCAGCTAGCTCTACACGCTTTCTTTCTTCAATACAACAACAATGGCTGACCCAGATTTTGACCGCATTTACAAATTTGTGAATAGCAGAAATACCGCTATTCACAAGACTCCTTCAAACGAGTACGAGCAGTTTTTAAATGTTTATTGTTTCCTGCATTCATCTGAGAAGCGGCAGGAGGCAGTTAGGGCAGGGCAGGCTGCTTGGAAAGAATCAAAAATGAACGTTTCAAAGCAAGCTGAGCTGTGCCGGCAAGCGATCGTCCGGATGGAAAAAATCAAGTTGACTTTTACAATTCGGGATTATTTCTCTCGTAAAACGGTACGTAGGATATCAAATGGGTATTTTGTACTTGCGTCAGCAGTCAGTTGAATTTTATACAGTCAGTCTTTTCTTCCATTTCAGAATTAAAGTCCTGCACGACCAGCCCCAGCCCCAAAATATGTTTTATTCTTTATTTTCAACATTTGATCTGGGGACAAAAACAGTGACTCTCTTTTAAGGGGAGCTGTTTCCTTTGGGCTCCTCATGAACAATGGATTTCCTATTGTTCATGAGGAGCCAAAAGGCAACAGCTCCCCTTAAAAAGACAGTCTCTAATTTTCAAAAATGAATCGCCTGCTTTCTATGAAAACTTCTGGACCCATCTTGTGTCTTCTTTTCTTCTCTTGTGAATCTTTGTATTGTTCTGTCATCCGATTTTAATAATACAAGACATGGTTTTATTTTGAATTCCTATTCCACGTAGATCCATCATCATTTTTTGTCCGCTAATGTACACTTTTTTTTTTGGGGGGGGGGGTTGCTCAAAAGTCTACTCTTTGTAGACTCATGATAATGATAAATTATGGATGACCCCTAAACTGTGTGTTGCATGAGTTTGAGTTTTGATCATTAAACAGTTTCAGCATTTTCCTCAGAGAACAATGGTGAAACAAAACTGCCTCAGAGGAGGTTGGGATTAGTCTGCATAAAGCTAGTGATTTGAAAGCAAGTGTTGTGCCAAGTTCTGCTTCTGAAATGCATGAAGTTTTGAAAATGTGATTGAAACACTTAATTCTAAATGTACTAAATAAATAGACCTACGATTCTACCTACTGGTACTTCTACTTAGCCATAACCTGACTAGGACACGTATGGTGATTATATCATGGTAATAAGTGAATCTCTTTTGCCCACGTCAGAAAGACGCATGCTGCGACCTGCGATCGGTCGGGTGGCGACTGATCGCAGGTGGAAGCAGGCATTTTGCGTCAAATCCTTCGTTGTGGTCAGACGTATTGCAAGACGCAGAGTTTTTAAGCTGTTATGACAGGACGCAACCAGTCGGAAGCAGACTTGAAAAAATATAAGGCCATAAGACTGCTTGCAGGTTGTTAACTATTTGCAGGTGCAGTCTGCATCTACAGTTAGGTCCATAAATATTTGGACAGAGACAACATTTTTCTAATTTTGGTTCTGTACATTACCACAATGAATTTTGAACAAAACAATTCAGATGCAGTTGAAGTTCAGACTTTCAGCTTTAATTCAGTGGGTTGAACAAAACAATCGCATAAAAATGTGAGGAACTAAAGTATTTTTTAAACACAATCCCTTCATTTCAGGGGCTCAAAAGTAATTGGACAAATTAAATAATTGTAAATAAAATGTTAATTTCTAATACTTGGTTGAAAACCCTTTGTTGGCAATGACTGCCTGAAGTCTTGAACTCATGGACATCACCAGACGCTGTGTTTCCTCCTTTTTAATGCTCTGCCAGGCCTTTACTGCAGCGGTTTTCAGTTGCTGTTTGTTTGTGGGCCTTTCTGTCTGAAGTTTAGTCTTTAACAAGTGAAATGCATGCTCATTTGGGTTGAGATCAGGTGACTGACTTGGCCATTCAAGAATATTCCACTTCTTTGCTTTAATAAACTCCTGGGCTGCTTTGGCTTTATGTTTTGGGTCATTGTCCATCTGTATTATGAAATGTCAACCAATCAGTTTGGCTGCATTTGGCTGGATTTGAGCACACAGTACGTCTCTGAATACCTCAGAATTCATCCGGCTGCTTCTGTCCTGTGTCACATCATCAATAAACACTAGTGACCCAGTGCCACTGGCAGCCATGCATGCCGAAGCCATCACACTGCCTCCGCCGTGTTTTACAGATGATGTGGTATGCTTTGGATCATGAGCTGTACCACGCCTTTGCCATACTTTTTTCTTTCCATCATTCTGTCCAAAGAATGTTCTTCCAGAACTGTGCTGGCTTTTTTTTTTTTAGATGTTTTTTTAGCAAAGTCCAATCTAGCCTTTTTATTCTTGAGGCTTATGAGTGGCTTGCACCGTGCAGTGAACCCTCTGTATTTACTTTCATGCAGTCTTCTCTTTATGGTAGATTTGGATATTGATAGGCCTACCTCCTGGAGAGTGTTGTTCACTTGGTTGGCTGTTGTGAAGGGGTTTCTCTTCACCATGGAAATTATTCTGCAATCATCCACCACTGTTGTCTTCTGTGGGCGTCCAGGTCTTTTTGCATTGATGAGTTCACCAGTGCTTTCTTTCTTTCTCAGGATGTACCAAACTGTAGATTTTGGCACTCCTAATATTGTAGCAATTTCTCGGATGGTTTTTTTCTGTTTTCGCAGCTTAAGGATGGCTTGTTTCACCTGCATGGAGAGCTCCTTTGACCGCATGTTTTCTTCACAGCAAAATCTTCCAAATGCAAGCACCACACCTCAAATTAACTCCAGGCCTTTTATCTGCTTAATTGAGAATGACATAACGAAGGAATTGCCCGCACCTGCCCATGAAATAGCCTTTGAGTCAATTGTCCAATTACTTTTGGTCCCTTTAAAAACAGGGTGGCACATGTTAAGGAGCTGAAACTCCTAAACCCTTCATCCAATTTTAATGTGGATACCCTCAAATGAAAGCTGAAAAGTATGGACTTTATGTCCATATCCATTATATAACTATAACTTGAATATGTTTCAGTAAACAGGTAAAAAAACAAAATTTGTGTCAGTGTCCAAATATATATGGACCTAACTGTAGCTGCGATGCATCGCAGCCATCCCTAAATACTTGTCTTCCCCAGCATCAGCCTGCGTCTAGCGGCCACTACCCGCTTCAACCTGCGATTGGTTGCTCAAGCGTTGCACGACCACCTGCCTCTACACGCATCAACCTGCTATTTGCACCGACTGGAAGCGAATCTCAGCTGAAATGTGAACAGATCGTGATCTGCTTGCGTCAACCTGCCTCTACTAAAAACCCTCTGCAACACACTGCCATTATCTGCGTCGACGCAAAACTAGCCTTGCATCTACCTGCGATTTTGTTATCGCAGGTAGACACAAGTAGTTGAAAACTAGTTGCAGCCTGCCGTCTGACCTAGGTATTTGAATTAATTTTCTGTATCTACAACCTAGTTTTCAATTTATTTTGTTAAATACTTGATACAACAGCAAAATTACAGACTAGTGACTGGTTCTTAGAAAAAAACAAATTAAAAATGTTATTAGTACTTTAGCACCACAATTCTTGGATTTTATCATTATTTACAAAGACCAATAATAAAACATTATTCCTTTGATACATCACTGGCTGTATTTGTGGGTGTGCATAAACATGCTTACATCTGGAGACAGCTGCTTGACATAGGTACAGCCAAATACCACAGTCTCCAGTGGAGGGATCAGGAGGTCTTTGCCCTGTGCTGGTACACTGCGGTTTAGCCAGGTGCTTTTCCCAAGCCGGGGGAAACTGCATGATAATATGGAGTGTTAACGCACATTTTAACACACACCAAATTCCCTTTGAATTAGCTTTCATTACAGCTATAATTCACACTAACTTTCATGTCTGTAAACATTTATTCAATTACTGCATACTATACTTCCCCCCAAAAAAATACACATTTTTTTCTTCTGAAATCAACTGAGTCAATGAGATAGTGAGCTTTTTCAGTGCTACATTACACACTTAAAAATAAAAAACATTTTAAAAGGCATGTAGGGAAATAGAAAACTTCCAAACATAGTGATGAAATGTACCGTAAATATAATAGGACATTAAAGGAAACGAATGAAAATACCCCAAATACATTTTAAAAAGGACCAAATGTCTTAGGTGCAGTAAGTAATTTTTGTGTAGTAAAAAGACTTGCGTCCTATTGGATGTAAATATGCCAAAGACTTACAGTTGAGGTCAGAAATTTACCTACACTCATCATCGACATTAATGTCATGGTAACACAAGGCTTTCAATGATTTCTTTTTATGGGGCAAAGTAATTACACAACATACGTCTTTAATTGGGGGGGGGGGGGGGGGGGGGGGGACAAACCCAAGATGTTGGTACACAGGTTTTCATTTTTTTGGATTTTCTGAAATCAACACAGGGTCAGAATTATACATGCAGGGTCAAAAATACAAAAAAAAAAAAAAAGCACACCTAAAATTTGGTTAAATGCTGCTTAGCACATTTCACCTTGACCAGCTTAACCTTGTGCTTTTGGTAGCCATCAACAAGCTTCTGGCAGAATTCTGGTTGGATATTTGACCACTCTTCTTGGCAGAATTGAGGAACAGTTTGATTAACACTAGAATTCCAGATATTTTCACCTGAAAATTCTTGCAGCCTTCCAGAATTCTAGTGTTAAAACATTTGTATGTTTTTGCAGCATGGATTCTACATTTAAGCACAGCTCACATATTTTCAACTGAGTTGAAGTCAGGACTTGGGAATGCCATTCAGAAAAAGCCTTAATGCTAGTCTGCTTTATTCATCCCACAAACTTTGGTGTGAATTTGGGGTCACTTCCCTGTTGGAACACCCACGTTTCAACCATTTAGCTGATGGTTTGAGGTTATACTGAAAAACAGCCCTCCTACTTCATTATTACATGCACTTTGCTCAATGCACCAGTTCCACTAGCAGCAAAACAGCCCAAGAGCATGATGTTACCACCACCACCACCCTTAAAGGTGCAGTACGAGATTTTTTTCAGGAGTATTTTTTACCATATTGCTTGAAAAGCTCCTCACACCCATGTTGCAAGCAGTACAATAGAAGGTTTGACCCAAAAACGAAATATTTTAATCCAGTCTACAGTGTAAAATAAAGGAAAAACGCCATCAAATCCTATCAAGGTAACCACCTCAAAATGATTGGATACTGACACGTCAATCAGACTGAAGCCCGCGACCCCAAACCCCCCACCACCCTCTCCCCTACCCTTGCGCGTACAGTATGCGCAGGGACCACTCCAGGTGAACTAAGCCATTTCAAAGCAACGGATAGATAGCCTACCATACTAGCCCATTTTATCTAGATACTGGCCTACAATAATTACATAACACTATGGCAGAACAGACGCACACAACTGGTCAAAAAAGAAAACGAAAATCTGTATTCGAAAAGGCAACTGCCAGCAAACTTTATGAAAAAGGACGAGTCAAGACCAGAGTGAACATTGGCGCAGCGTTCGACCGCTGGCGGCGACTCAAACAACAAAAAGGACTTCAAACCGATGCAATGGTGGCCCTGTTTCTACTCGATAGGTAAGACATCATTATGTATTTATTACATTTTCAGATAGGACAGTGTTGTCGTTTTAACAAGTGTACACCCTGGCAGCGAGAGCAGAACCGATGATACGGACCACAATGTAGGTTTTGCTAAGTTAGCATGATTTGCAAAGTTAGCTGACACGGATTGTTATACTAACGCGTATAGTCGTATTACGTCCTTGATGGTAGTTTTTCCATGGTATTTATTTCATGCATACAAACGATTTGTTAGCTTAGCTGTATGTGGCACAAACGATAACTATTATTTATTTATGAATTGGGACTGTTCCGCGAAAAAACAATAGTAAAATGCAGATTAGAGCTATCAACATGAACCTTAGCCATGAACACTGCTTGGGCTAGGGCGGTGACTGCTACAGAACCCCCGACATATCAGTCTTACTACAATTATGGGCCTTTTCCACTACCCTTTTTCAGCTCACTTCAGCCCAACACGGCTCGCGTTTCGACTACCTCAGAGCAGCACGACTGAGCTCACTTCAGCCTTACTCAGCACCCAAAACTCGCACGGTTTTGGAGTAGGGCTGAAGTGAGCCCAACCGAGCCGAGTGGGGCTAGGGGCGTGAGGAGACACTCCCCTGTGCGCTGATTGGTGAGGAGGAGTGTCCTCACATGCCCACACACGCCCTGCGAGCACGCTGGGATCTGTAAACACCGCAAACCCGGAAGAAGAAGAATTACGAAGCCTTATGCGCCTCGCCTCATCTATACGCTCTTGCCAGTATCTGTTGGCGTTGTCGGTGACAACAAGCCACAGCACCAAGACCAGCAACACTAACGACTCCATGTCCTCCATGTTTATTGTTTACTATCCGGGTCGTGAGACTACCGCTTAAAAGGTCACTGATGTCACTGTTTACGCCGCCTAACGACATCACGTGACGTCCACCCACTTTCGCTAACTCCACCCAATGTGTCCACCCACTTCCAACCAGCACGGTTCAGCACGGTTCTAGTCGAAATGCAACCCCAAAAGCCCCACTCAGCTCGACTCAGCCCAACTCAGCCGCGTTGGTAGTGGAAAAGCCCCATTAGATTAGGTATAACAAGTATGAAAACAAGTGAAAAGTCAACTTCTAATGTAGTATGCAGACAAATATTTCTTGAAATGATAATCATGTTAGTTGGTTACTTTCACTATGATGTTGTTCAGTCTTACCTGAGAAGACGCCACGGCACACCTGATGATCTCTCCTTCCGCGCTACCAGTGGTTGAAACACACTGAGCTAATGCAAACAGTCCTCGCGACAACCATGAACGCTCAGGAACTGGCAATGTGCGTTCATGTGCTTTGGAGGCGCGGGTAGGGAGGGGGGTGGAGACGCGGGGGGTGGGAGCATGGCGAGGGCGGGCGTGTTTCTTTTCAAAATATGGCTTGCGGGAACCATTATTCCAAAATCTCGTACTGCACCTTTAACAGCTGACACAGTGTTCCTCTGTACTTCTGGGTCATTGTGGCCAAACAACTCAATCTTTGTCTCAGCTGACCAGAAAACTTTTCTTCAGAATGTATTGTCCATGTGGTCAGTTGCAAACTTTCATTGAGCCTGAAGGTGTCGATTTTGGAGCAAAGTTTTTGCTATGGACAGAATCTTCTCAGTCCATGGCGATACAAATCTTGCTTGACTGCAGACAGTGACACTGGTGTCCCAGTGGCTTCTAATTCATGGCATGAGTACACCTAGGTGGTTCCAGGTTGTTCCTAACCATCCAAACCAATTCCCTCTCAACTGAGGGTGACAGATTGGGTGTTCTTCCAGACCTTGTTGAAGTGGCTACACATCCAAGTACAATAACTTGTACTTGGGTACAATTACTGGAACCGATGATAATAGATAATGGCTCCAAGAGACATTCCTGACTTCTGTAAACCCATGATCCTCTTTCTCAGATCTGCACTGAGCTCCTTGGCCTTTCCCAGTGTACTGCGTATTGGTCAATCGAAGGAGTGCTGTAAACCAAACTCTTTATGTTGGCACAGAGAAGCTACCGGCTGTAGTCAATCGTGACAGAAAGTCAACAGGAAGTTAAGAGGCTTTGGCAAGTTAAAGGACATTTTGGAACTTTCAGCACCACTGAATTAATAATCTAAGTGGGTGGACATATATTTTTGATCCTATATGTATAATTGTAGCCTGTGCTGATTTCAGAAAACCCAAAATAAATTAAAACTTGTGCACCAAATTCTTCTTTTTTTTTCCTCATGTTGTGTAATAATTTTGCCCCAGAAAAAAAAAAAGTTCAAAGTAATCACTGAAAATCAATGATGACATTGATAGCCATGGACAAATTTGTTGGTACCCTTACACCACATTGAAACAATGCTTTTTTTCCTCCTGAAAAGTAATGAAATTAAAAGCAATTTTCTCATGTATACTTGCATACCTTTGGTATGTCCAAGTATAAAAAAAAAAGATGTGAAGAGAAATTACTTATTATTTATTTTACAAAGATATTCTAAAATAGCATGCATGCATTATTATATATATATATATATATACACAGTATATATATATATATATATATATATATATATATATATATATATATATATATATATATGCGCGCATGCAGTCTGGTGAGAGCAGCTGAAGTGCAAATTATCAGCATTAAAACATTAAAGAAGCACTTCTCTTGAGTTGCAAACTGTTGCCCATGCCTTTTGTGTTCTTGATTTTATTCAATTCTTTTGCGAAGTATCTTTGAAACTGATTTCTTCTATGCTTGTGGCCTGTAGTAAAAACTGCACTGTATTACACAAGTGAAAGTTTCCACAGAATCAGAATGTTCAACATCATCAATCACTGTTGCACAGCCAGATTTTGGAAAGCAGTCTAAAAGGAATGGTTGACAAAAATAGGACCCAGACCCTTTTCTGACCTAATGAGGGGTTGATGCAGTGCCACCAGAGAGGCGTGGATGGTGACAGAGATGATCGATAAGTGAAAGTAGTCAAACATAACGTTGATGTGCTGGTGCATGCCTCTGTGGAGACCAAAATGCAATCGCAAAGTCCGACTGCTGATACTCTGCAGTGACCTAGAATCCTCCGGCCTAAGGAAATATAAATATGACATTACATAAATGACATTATCTAGGGCTAAACTTAAATTTACACTTTATATCTGGATTTCTGTAAGCTGCTTTGTGAACAATGTCCACTGCTAAAAGCACTATACAAATACAATTTAACTGAATTAATCAATAATGAAAATACTATTCAAGAACAGGTTTATGATGTTGAAATATTTTATTTATATTAGGTCAACTAACACATCTTCCTTTCACTAACTACACAATGTGTTCTACAAGAGTATGCTTCAACCAAGGTCATAATAAAAGAATAAAATTTCACTACATACATGTAGTCACCGTCTGCAAAATACAGGTCCAGAGAGAGCTGAAAATCCATATCATTCAGGGACTCTTCCACCTAAAGAAGAGAAATATAGACGAATGACTGGATGTTTTTTTACGATCTTCACAATTTACACATTTCACTCTATCCCTTAAGACAAACTTTGATACAAATGAAGATGAATCTCACCTTCCTCTCATCTAGTAGCATCATCACCTTAAATATGAGAACATCATTGACTACTATTTCTTCATTCTTGTAGAGAATTTGAAAGGTTTTGCTGTAGATGACATCACCTTGCACCGATGCAGGGATACCCATGTCTGAATCTATAAAATGGAGCACAACACTGAACAAGCTATGAGATACATCTGTGGATAGGATTTTTTTTTTTTTTAAGTTCTAGCTCTTGAATGAACAGCTATGGAATTCTTGCAAGGTCCTTTTTATTGTTAATTTTGAATTTTTATAGTTTTATTCTTTGATTTTTTTTTTTTTTGCATTTTTAGTTTCTATTACATCAGAACTGTTACATTAGTCGTGCATGTAACACCTATTCAAGAACAATTAAAAGATTGTTCACTGAAACAGCTGTGTGAACATCTGATTAATCGTAATTTGGATACTAGGGTAAGTAAATACTTTGTCAAGTTTCTTTTACAGTTTCGATTGGTTTTCATTTAAATATCTCTGAACACATTCCAGATTTGTCCAAAAAGGGCAAAGAGCAAATTAGTAGGTAATTATTTATAAATAAAAAAAATTATCAAGGGTAAACAGGGTGGCATGGTGGTGCAATGGTTTGCACTGTCGCCTCAGAGCATGAGGCAGGTTCTGGGTTCGAACCGACAGGGGACAGCGGCTAACTGGGGCCTTTCTGGATGGAGTTTGCATGTTCTCCCCGTGCCTATGCGGCACCTCCAGGTGCTCCAGTTTCCTCCCACAGTCCAAAGCCAGGCAGATTGGGTCAAGTGGCTATTCTAAATTACCCATGTGAATGTGTACCCAGCCTCTTGCATGAAGTTAGCTGGGATTGGCTCCAGCTTCTCAAAAATTCTCAAAACTGAGAAAATGTCTTTTAGTGGTGAAGAATAAATATAGCCACAATCTGCAAAGATCGGGGTCCATGCAAATGGGGACCTTGAGTACCCTTGATGCTATAATGGCAGCAAGCCCACAGTCCACATACACGCAGGCAAGCACTCTTCAGCATGCTGCCACAGTTGTGCTAAAAAGACAGCTCCGTTGCTGTCAAGATTTTGTACACACCTACTTAAAGATAGATACAAAGTGCTTGCAATTTTCTGGATTTACTGACCTTTGTGTCAAAGCAATGAAAGACAGTCTTTTCTCTTTACTTACTTGAGTGGTTCTTGACATAATATGGATTACTACAGTTGTCGATTAGGGCTATTTACTATATACCAGCACTATCTTGGGACAACACAACTGATGGTTTCAAAAGGTTTAAGGCGGCAAGAAATTCCACTAATTAACTTTTGGCAAGGCACACCTATTAATTAAAAAGCATTCCAGGTGACGACCTCACGAAGCTGGTTGAGAGAATGCTGAGTGTGTGCAAAGCTGTCATCAAAGCTAAATGTGGCTATTTTGAAGAATCTAAAATATAAAACATTTTGCTTTGTTTACACTTTAGCGTAGTACATACCATGTGTGTTATTTCATAGTTGTAATACCATCAGCATCATTCTATTTTTATTACTTTCTACATTGTAAAGAAAAATCATTGAATTAGAAGGCATGTCCAGATTGGTACTGTAAGAAAGTATGCTATGACGAATTACCTTGTATGCCACTAGCAATGGTCAATAACGTTTTAAAGTATACACAAACAAGTACAGTTTAAGCCTAGGTCACAACCGGACGTACGATTTTTTGGCCGTGCGATTTTTGCCGTTTCCCAAATCGCTGCGTTTTTTTTGTTCGTGGAGAAAGACACACTTTGGCCGTAAGTTTGTCTTGCAACCTGAAAAAAACGTAAGCGCCCGTAGAGTTTGTTTGACATGACAAAGAACCTCTGCGGCCAGTCTATGGCTCGAAAATCAGCACGTCACACGCGCGCCCTCCGTGCGTTTCTTGCGTTTTTTGCACATAGACCGGCCGTAGGAGCACGTACGGCCGGTTGTGACCGAGGCTTTAGTCCACCAATTTATTTTCATCAGAGTTTGTTTGCTTTTTAAGAGTAAAATTCAAACACTTTTCAAGCACATTCAAGGTACCTAAACCAAAAATTTCTAGACACTTAAAGCCTTTATCACCACATCTAAATTGCTTATATAAATGCAATTTTCTGGGTTCCTACACATTTTCCATTTCAAAATTCCACACTTTTTCCATACTCAAATTTCCAGACTTCAAGGTAGATTTTTTCAGACCACATTTTACACCACATTACAAATAACTAGATGTTTATTATTTAAATCAATTATTTTAAAATAAAACTCTTAATACGTAGGTTATACTGTTACTATGTAAGCTAGCATGTTGCCAAATAATTGCCAGAAGCAAGCAAGTAATTGCTGATAAATTATGTGACAACGGGGGCATGGTCAAGTGCTAGTTTGTGAATGGAGGGCGAGGCCAGGTAAGGTGAGTGCCAAAGTGGACTCACTGGTGTCTAATTAAATGTTGTGTGTTTTGCAGTGATTGGCGTGGGCTGATAAGGAGAGGGAGAGCCGAGAGGAGGTCTCCCAACCGGAGTGTCGTGTGTGTACACATGCACAGATACATAGGTCACTATTGAAGCTGAAAAGCTGCATGTACAATAAATGTGTGTGGGGTATTTGTACCACCTGTCTCTGTGCTTCAGTTTCCACCCCAATCAGGGAATCGCTACACTAGTGCTGAAACCCAGGATGCTGAAGTGAACCTCCATCCATGGAGTCCTCGCCATTCAAAGAGCTTGTCCATGCCCCCACTGCCGCCCAACAGAACCAGCACCAGGTGCTGGTCACTATGTGGAGCGAGCAGGATTGGCACTTCGAGGGCCTGCTATAGGACCAGCAGGAGGGCCAGCAGGCGCTCCTGCACCTCATCAAGCCTGCAGATGCCCCAGCTACACAGTCAACAGGCTTCCCCCACATCACCCTGACAAAAATGAAGCTGCATGATGACCACAAGGCCTCGTTAGTGCTCTTTGAGCGAGCCACAGAGGTGCGGGGGTGACCAGATGAGCAGTGAGCGGCTCGCTTACTACTGCTCCTCACCAGGGAAGCCCAGCTCACAGCCCAGCAACTGGCCGCTGACAACAGGCTGGAGTATATGGACCTCAAATGCGCTATCCAACAGTAAGTCGGCCAATACCCCTGAGCAACACCATCAGCGTTTCTGTGTGTTGACCCTGGAGGAAATTGGCTGGCCATTTGCATACAGCCAGCAGCTCAGCGATACCTTGTCGGTGGTGGCTGGGAGCAGAAGATCGCAATGTCGAGAGGGTCCCCATCACCCCTTCTAGTCACGGATGTCCCCCATCACCCTTTCTAGTCACGGATGTCCCCCATCACCCCTTCTAGTCACCCTAACAATACAGCCGCTAGCAACAGCGCTGATCAACAGTGTTGATATTAAAGGCATAATCAGAGGAGGAGCTGAACACAAAGTTTTGTTATATGTATGCTGATGATATGCTGATATACAAGACTGACCTCAGGACAAGTCTGCCAACGATGCTTGATCTGTTAAACTTTTTTTGGCAAGATATCAGGATATAAAATTAACATGCAGAAAAGTGAGCTTATGCCTATCAATCTCACTTATCAGTTAATTACAATCCAGCCCCTACTGGTTAAAATATGCACACATAAATTTAAATATTTAGGTGTTTGGATAACCCATAGGTTTAAAGATCTTTATGAAGCCAATTTCCCTCCATTTTTAAATTGCTTAAAGAAAGATTTAGATCATTGGAATCTTCTTCCCCTGTCGCTAGGGGGGAGAATAAATGTTGTCAAAATGAATGTTACACCTCGGTTCTTGTTTCTTTTTCAATGTATCCCCATCTTCCCAAAGTCTTTTTTCATAAATGTAGATAAGCTTTTGTCTCGTTTTATTTGGAATGGGAAAAATCCACATATATGTAAAGAAATTCTGCAACGACACCGACTACATGGTGGGCTTTTCCCTACCCAATTTTCAATATTATTACTGGTCTGCTAATATTAAAAATATAATGTATTGGATTCATTCTCCTAGGGATGAAGATAGTCCCAAGTGGCTACAGGATGAGAGAGCATCCTGCAAACAAGTACCCTTGCATGTACTAGCCTGTTCTAAAATACCTCTTTCAGAATCTACATCAACATACTGCATTAATCCAGTTGTGAGGCAATCCTTCAAGATATGGATACAGTTTAGATGAGCCATTTCTCTAATTGAGATGTCCAGAAATGCTCCTTTAGTGAGAAATATGTTTGTACCCTCCATGACTGATGATGCTTTTAGAATCTGGACTGAAAAGGGACTAAAGACAGTCAAAGATTTATAT
The DNA here is from genome assembly GCF_027579695.1 of Neoarius graeffei. NCBI lineage: Eukaryota > Metazoa > Chordata > Actinopteri > Siluriformes > Ariidae > Neoarius > Neoarius graeffei. The sequence goes on from NC_083571.1 coordinate 40,098,201, forward strand.
GTGGGTGGCACCTTTGTGTCTTTTGAACACTTAAAAACACACTTTGAGATTCCTCACTCACATTTTTTTTTTTTAGATATTTACAAGTTCGCAGTTTTGTTTCGACCCACGCGCTCTCTTTTCCATCACTACCGCCAGACTCCCTCCTAGATAAATTACTAAAAATCCCCCCTTATCTCAGGGAGGCTGTGGGTACAGTGTACTCTCTACTCAGTGTGGATAATCTGAAACCATTAACAGTATTAAAACACAAGTGGAAGGAAGAACTGGATGTTGAAATATCAGATGTACTATGGCAGGCCGCTCTCAATAGCATTCATTCATCTTCAATCTGTCCACGACATAGCATCACCCAGTTTATAGTTGTTCACTGGTTACATTGGTCAAAAACAAAGTTGGCTATAATTACACCTAATATTGACCCAGTATGTGACCTATGCAATACAGAGCCAGGTACTCCGTCGCATATGTTTTGGAGCTGCCCTAAGTTGTCTGAGTTTTGGGGGTTAGTTTATGCTTTTCTCTCCAACGCTTTAGATATCCATGTTGATCAGTCATCGGTTATTGCCATTTTTGGAGTAATACCACAAGAACTTCGTATAGGCAACAGGAGTAAAAGAGTGATAGCATTTACAACTCTCCTAGATAGACATACGTATTATTCTAATGAAATGGGAAGACAAGTCTCCACCTACATTTAAACATTGGCTTAATGATGTTATGCACCAACACTTGAAGGAATTTGGTATTCTATACAGAGTAATAATCTAAAATTCTGCTATATCTGGCAACCTTACATTAGTTAAAAAGATGGACTCTAATGACATTGTAATAATGTGAGTCTTATTGTTGTCCTTTTTTTGTCTTTCTGTCTTCAGTTCCTTGTCAAGCTATTTTCTATTATCTGTACAATGTAAATGTGTCAATTTATCTGCTGTGAATCTTTTGTTTCATTTTGTTATGTGATTTGTATTGACAACAATGGTGTGATGTGGGTGGGTGGGATACGTGTTTGTTCCATGTGAAAATACAATAAAAAGACTTAAGACCCAAAATAAATAATTATATATATAAAGTTGGGACAAAGTACAAATTGTAAATAAAAATGGAATGCAATGATGTGGAAGTTTCAAAATTCCATATTTTATTCAGAATAGAACATAGATGACATATCAAATGTTTAAACTGAGAAAATGTATCATTTAAAGAGAAAAATTAGGTGATTGTAAATTTCATAACAACACATCTCAAAAAAGTTGGGACAAGGCCATGTTTACCACTGTGAGACATCCCCTTTTCTCTTTGCAACAGTCTGTAAACGTCTGGGGACTGAGGAGACAAGTTGCTCAAGTTTTGGGATAGGAATGTTAACCCATTCTTGTCTAATGTAGGATTCTAGTTGCTCAACTGTCTTAGGTCTTTTTTGTCGTATCTTCTGTTTTATGATGCGCCAAATGTTTTCTATGGGTGAAAGATCTGAAATGCAGGCTGGCCAGTTCAGTACCCGGACCCTTCTTCTACGCAGCCATGATGCTGTAATTGATGCAGTATGTGGTTTGGCATTGTCATGTTGGAAAATGCAAGGTCTTCCTTGAAAGAGACGTCGTCTGGATGGGAGCATATGTTGCTCTAGAACCTGGATATACCTTTCAGCATTGATGGTGTCTTTCCAGATGTGTAAGCTGCCCATGCCACACGCACTAATGCAACCCCATACCATCAGAGATGCAGGCTTCTGAATTGAGCGCTGATAACAACTTGGGTCGTCCTTCTCCTCTTTAGTCCGAATGACATGGCGTCCCTGATTTCCATAAAGAACTTCAAATTTTGATTCGTCTGACCACAGAACAGTTTTCCACTTTGCCACAGTCCATTTTAAATGAGCCTTGGCCCAGAGAAGACGTCTGCGCTTCTGGATCATGTTTAGATACAGCTTCTTCTTTGAACTATAGAGTTTTAGCTGGCAACGGCGAATGGCACGGTGAATTGTGTTCACAGATGATGTTCTCTGGAAATATTCCTGAGCCCATTTTGTGATTTCCAATACAGAATCATGCCTGTATGTGATGCAGTGCCGTCTAAGGGCCAGAAGATCACGGGCACCCAGTATGGTTTTCCGGCCTTGACCCTTACGCACAGAGATTCTTCCAGATTCTCTGAATCTTTTGATGATATTATGCACTGTAGATGATGATATGTTCAAACTCTTTGCAATTTTACTCTGTCGAACTCCTTTCTGATATTGCTCCACTATTTGTCGGTGCAGAATTAGGGGGATTGGTGATCCTCTTCCCATCTTTACTTCTGAGAGCCGCTGCCACTCCAAGATGATCTTTTTATACCCAGTCATGTTAATGACCTATTGCCAATTGACCTAATGAGTTGCAATTTGGTCCTCCAGCTGTTCCTTTTTTGTACCTTTACCTTTTCCAGCCTCTTATTGCCCCTGTCCCAACTTTTTTGAGATGTGTTGCTGTCATGAAATTTCAAATGAGCTAATATTTGGCATGAAATTTCAAAATGTCTCACTTTCGACATTTGATATGTTGTCTATGTTCTATTGTGAATACAATATCAGTTTTTGAGAATTGTAAATTATTGCATTCCGTTTTTATTTACAATTTGTGCTTTGTCCCAACTTTTTTGGAATCGGGGTTGTATATATATATATATATATATATATATATATATATATATATATATATACACACACACACACACACACACACACACACACACACACACAGACACACACAACCCCGATTCCAAAAAAGTTGGGACACAAATATATATATATATTTTTTTAGGGCTGTCAAACGATTAAAAAATCTAATCGTGATTAATCTCAGAATTTCATATCGTTAATCGCGATTAATCACATTTTTTTAAAATCTATGTAAATGAATAAGGCTTTTAAAGTGAAATGTTACAATTAAAATGGTGAACACATTTTATGCTAAAAGTACTTGTTAAAAACTGCTGGGACAAGAGAAAATGGTAAGGGAGTTTATTCACTCACATACTAGGCAGTACTGAACATACAAAACAAAATTGGATTTTGTGATGGATTAGGGAGCTGTAGTCTCAAATCTAAAACATGTAGTCACATACTACTGTGTCTCAGTTCAGACATGTGTGACAGAAGAAAATAAAAATGAAATAAAACTTCAATTGTGCTGGAGTTGTATTCAGTCACAGCCTATAGGACTTCACAGTGCTGTGCAAACAAAAATAAATTGCAGCTGGACTTCAAGAAAGACATTTAGGCTACGTTCACACTGCAGGCTGAAGTGACTCAAATCCGATCTTTTCGCCCATATGTGACCTGTATCCGATCTTTTATTGACAATATGAACGACACAGATCCGATTTTTTCAAATCCGACCCAGGCCGTTTGGATATGTGGTCCTAATTCCGATTCCTATCCGATCTTTTCATATGCGACTCCAGTCTGAACCGCCAGGTCGCATTCATCCGACTTACACGTCATCAACAAGCCACAAACGTCACTATTCTGCGCTGAAGTAGGCGGCGGGTCTCTCAAAAAAAGTTACAACAACATGGCGCATAATCACAGGCGCAGATAGAGGGGGGAACGGGTGGGATTCATCCCACCCAGATTTAAATTCACCTCGCTCGGTCCCCCCCACTTCTAGGAAGGAAAAAACGTCTATGCTGTCTTTCTTTGCATAAGGCAAACCTCACGGAAAAATCAAAAGACTAATTACCATTCGGTTTATTGAGGTGCACAGCAGTATATACATAGTTGCAACAACTCACATAAAACAAAAGAAAGACTGATATTCGGTTGGTTGAGCTGCGCAGACTGCACAGGTTGTGAGCTCGAGCTTGGTTGCTATGGTAACCCACAACAAGTTTGACAGGCATATCGGGGTTGGTTTGCTGGCAGCTTTGTCCCCCCCAGTTTTTTGTCCCCCCCAGTTCAAAAAACGTATCTGCGCCCCTGCGCATGACATCAATGCGAGGGACGCTTCGGGCTGTGAAGGTTCTGAATCTTCTCAATGGAAGGACGCAGAGGTTAGGGAGCTGATTTCCATTTGGGGGGATACAGCTATTCAAGCTAGATTGGATGGGTCATACCGCAACCGGGCGGTTTTACTTCCGTAAACACTGGCCGTGCTCACTGCGTGTGACGTCGTCGTATCCTGCAATGCGCATGCGGAACACTTTTAGGTCGCTTTTCGTTCATACTGAGGATCACATACAAGTCGCATATATTTGTTAATGTGAACGACCTCACAAAAAAATCGGATTTCACAAAAAAATCGGAATTGAGCATTAAGCCTTGCAGTGTGAACGTAGCGTTAGTGTCATATCACAGTGCTACAGCATACTGAAATCTCACTTTACAGAAGTATTTTAGAAATGCAAAGTGCATACCAAAACCAACTCAATCACACTCTTCTTTTGAAATGAAACTTCCCGTTTAACAGACCTTTCTCTATCATTCACACTTACTCTTATTGAAGCAGCGCACGACAAGCCTCAACATGAACTACGGGTGACTCGCAGGGCCAAATTAGAATTTGCGTTAATGGCACTATTTCTTTTAATCGCGATAAATTGAGATCGCGTTAATGCGTTATCATCACGTTAACTTCGACAGCCCTAATATATATTTAAAAAAAACTGTGATGTTGATTAACACAGGAGAATGGATCCTGTTCTAAGGACTGCACTGTAAATCATATGGCCTAAACTGTAGTTCACATTCCAGCAGGACAATGACCCTAAACATACTGCTAAAGCTACACTGGAGTGGTTTAAAGGGAAACATTTAAATGTCTTGGAATGGCCTAATCAAAGCCCAGACCTCAATCCAATTGAGAATCTGCGGCATAACTTCAAGACTGCTGTACACCAATGCAACCTATCTAACTTGAAGGAGTTGGAGTAGTTTTGCCTTGAGGAATGGGCAAAAATCCCAGTGGCTAGATGTGCTAAGCTAATAGAGACATACCCCAAGAGACTTGCAGCTGTAAGTGCAGCAAAAGCTGGCTCTACAAAGTATTGACTTTGGGGGTGGGGGGGTGGGGGGTGAATACCTATGCACAAAACAGATTTCTGTTTTTTCATCTTATTGCTTGTGTCACAATAAAACAATTTTCACCTTTAAAGTTGTAGACATGTTGTGTAAATCAAAATGGTGTAAATCAAAATGGTGGTAACCCCCAAAAATCCATTTTAATTCCAGCTTGTAATGCGACAAAACAGGACAAACACCAAGGGGGAAGAATACTTTTGCAAGACACTGTATGCAGAAATTAGAGTTTATTAGTGGTTACGATCCATACAAAATTCCTCAAAACGACTGGAGTGATGTTGTAGATTTGTGACCAAGCATTACCTACATAGATGTTGGAATGTACCTTCTCACTGCATTTTCTGTTTTAATATTATAATAATAATAATAATAATAATAATAATAATAATAAATTTTTAAAAAAAATATCATTTGCTGGAAGAGAAGAGCAGGGAGGATTGAGAATCGAGCAGCTGTGGCTTGTTTACACTTGATACTAATTCTTGTAGCGTCCGAGCAACCATTGCAAATATGCGTCCAAAAAAAACAAAAAAGCCAACTTACCCGGGTAAAAATGATACAGGATTTATCTGGTACTGTCTTGATCCCCAGATCTTTAACCCAGCCACACATAAAAAGTTGTTCGCCTCCATGCTCTTCCAGGTTTTCATCTGTTTGTCTGTGTAGAACGATGTCTGGAGCACCAAGTAATTTGAGATGTCAGGGAACTCAGCGGATGGATAATTTTTCAAATCATCACAAAAATCCTTCTTTATCATGTAAAGTACTAGCATGTATCCCAACACAAAGAGCAACTTTCTGAAGGTATCTTGACCGCGCACTGGTCTCTAAACTGCGAAAATAGTCGGAGATGGTTTCATTAGCTTTTTCCATGCTGGCGGCAAAATCGGTTTGCCCGACCCATACATGTCAACCTATACGGAATGTCCGTATTTTATACGGATTTGACTCAATAAACGTAGTATACGGGCGTACAAATAAAGTTATACGGATTCTTTTAAAAAACTTCAATATTTACTTAGAGCTATAATCAATTCCCACGATGATAAAAGAGTGCATAACATTTACAAACATACTGTACACCACAGAAAGCACACACAGCCAGTAAAGAGTCTTATGAAATCGTGCGTTATCTTGTGGTAGCGAGACTTTGTTCCACTTTTGATCATGCGCACACCGCATTGCAAGAATCCCGCCAACCGCGAAGTAACATTTTGTTTGAAAAGCGTATTTCCACCTGAGCGACTTTCACTAGCGACTGAAAAGATTCTGAATGGGCACTCCGGCAAGATCAACACAGACACTTGCTGTGACATGCAGCCTAGTGAGTATTGGTGCTAAAAAAGCTGTCATGGAGTACAATTCAGAACATTAGAGTGACACTTTGTGTTTCTGTCAAACATTGGAGCTTTGTATTCATTCTGAAGGTTTATTGTTATATTGAATAAAAAGTAACTGGGATATATCATTGTTAATTATCATTCAAATTTTAGGTAAATTATTTTAATTTGCATCTTATACGGATTTTATAAGGGAAATACGGATTTTGGAGGTTGGTTATACAGGTTTGATTGACCAAAGGTTGACATGTATGCTGACCACCACTTCATTCATCGGAAGTCAACTCACAAGCAAAAGTCACGTGACTGAATACAACCTATATTCTATTCCAGGTTAACCACTTGCAAAGAATGACCGAAAAACCTTTAACTCCATGGATTGTCAGTGAAAAAAAAGGCAAGATTATGGCCGCACACTGTGACTGTATGGCAGGCCTTGAAGAGAGATGTTCTCACATACGTAGCATCATTGTTGTGGGCTGTCAAAGCGGGAGTGAAACAAAGGTATTCACTGACAGTTACAGATAAAAAGGCGTACTGGGTTTGTCCTACTGCTGTGAAATAAGTCTCCTACTCCCGGATCAGAGATATTTCCTTTCTAAAGAAATGCCCAAGTCAAGTTCCTAAGCCACAATCAGAAGTTCAAGACAAAAGCTCCAGGGAGATAGCAATAGTTTAATGTCTTGATGGATGAACAGGAGGATCAGAGCATTCAGGTGCTCTTCCAAGACCCCTAAACAATATAATAATAGATCTATTATAGTCAGGGATGAGAATGGGACATTTAAAAAAAACTCTGAAATGTCTGCCAAGGGCAGACATAATGCACGCAAAGCGTGCATGGGGGGGGTTTCAAAGGGGGGTGTGTGCCTTTATATATATATATATATATATATATATATATATATATATATATATATATATATGAATGTTTTCAAATTCAATGATGGTTTAAAACGTTTATAAACTTTAAGATAACAAATCCCTACAGATATATATATATATCTCGTGAGCGATAATGGAGGTAACCGTAACGATATATTAGATTCCTCCTGACTCTGTCTTTGACAATTTAAGTAAAACGTACCTTTGTGCTTTTTTGTTTTGATGTGCTCCTGGATGTTTCTAGCGCCTCTGTTTCCATAATTGATCATATCTGAGCACAGAATACACAGAACCTTTACCGGCACGGCCACTTTTCGGATATGTTCCGTCAGGCACGTCGTCACAGTTTGTGTCCCTATCTGCACGGTAATGCTACTATCGAGCCATGCCCATCGGAAACAGTTCTTTATCCCGTTCGATTTATCGATTTCCCTGGCACGATCCTCATTTTTGCGGTCCAAAACTTTCGCCATATTGGCGAAGTAACTTTGAAAACTAACCAAAATAACTAGAACTTAAGAAGTGATCAAAACCGTGTACGTATAGCTTGTTTCTCCATGAATTGTAGAAGTGAGATGAAACTAGCGCCAAAACGTTGCCGGAAATCGTCGTGAGTTGTCGTTAGCATAAATATTGAAGAAAGCAATGACGATTTCCGTTATCACAGCTGCAACTAATTTTGCGATGAGCATTGCCGAAAGAAGCTGGCAGGCGGGCGGTCCTGCCTGCTTGTGCCACCACAAGCCTCGGCTCGCGCCGACCCCTACCCCGAAATTTTCTCAATGGATTTACACGTTTCACAAAAATGACATTTTCAGCAGGAAAAACTCGGAATTCCGCAGATCCGCAGAAAATTCTCATCTCTGTACAGTACCAGTACAGGCCTAACCTATAACAGACTTTTCAATACTTCCGAATCCACCACTGCCAGTGGAGTGTCTTTCTCAGACTGCGGGTCTGGGTAGTTTACTGCATTTTGAACGGCCTACAATTCTAAGACCCAAGAACAGCAAGATAATATATTGTGATGTAGAGGAAACATTATAAATATTGATAAGTATTTATTCCGAACAATAAATACTTATTTCTTTCTTGATGATGGAAGCAGATTTTCTTCAAAGCCATTGCAAAAATCAACATCTCTCACAGACCTATCCAGCTGCTGTTGTAAAAATCAAAGTGAGGCTCACCCCCGAAATGGCATGTGTACCATGTACACTTTTTACATGTAGTCTACAGTGCAGTCTGGGAATATAGTATGTTATGTCGATGCACGAAGTTCCCACGCCTTGTTAAAATCCAACAGGACTTGCCCAGCTTGCTTTTCACTGCATCCGTCTCACGAGAAAAAGAAACCTAAGCTAGGACCTACTATTAAATATAAATTGATACCAGTTCAATCCCACATAATGATGTTCATTTTTTAAAACTTCATTAATTAAAAATATGGCGGCATGGTGGTGTAGTGGTTAGCACTGTCACCTCACAGCAAGAAGGTCCGGGTTCGAGCCCCGTGGCCGGCGAGGGCCTTTCTGTGTGGAGTTTGCATGTTCTCCCCGTGTCCGCGTGGGTTTCCTCCGGGTGCTCCGGTTTCCCCCACAGTCCAAAGACACGCAGGTTAGGTTAACTGGTGACTCTAAATTGACCGTAGGTGTGAATGTGAGTGTGAATGGTTGTCTGTGTCTATGTGTCAGCCCTGTGATGACCTGGCGACTTGTCCAGGGTGTACCCTGCCTTTCGCCCGTAGTCAGCTGGGATAGGCTCCAGCTTGCCTGCGACCCTGTAGAACAGGATAAAGCGGCTACAGATAATGAGATGAGATGAGATTAATTAAAAACAGCAGGCATATCTCAGTATCTACAATACAATCAAGTCACAATTCCAAGTAGCCATGTACTTTGGGGGGGACTTAAGTCCACGCCAAGTAGGATACTTTTTGTTCTCTCACTCAGAAGTGCAAGATGATGAGGGGGGCTGGGGTAAGCTGACCTTAGGTCTCCTCACTGGAAGCCTAAGGTAGGGAGAGCAAGGGAATCTATAAAATGGCATGCCTCTAACTTTGTACAGTATGAATGCAAATGGTAAAATCAAAGGAAAAAAGTGCAAAAGATAAAAGGCATGCAGCTATGTCATCCCTTTATGAGTATAAATTATGCATGTAATGACATAGGCTGGTATCACACTTATGCTTGTGAGCCTATGTTGTCATTTTGCTTGATATGCTGAAAGGGGGATTCGCCCAGGGCACCATACAAGCTAGAACTGCCACTGATGGCCAGTTTAATCCTGCAGGATCGCACGCTTTGTTGTTTTCTTCTAATAGACTCCAAATAAACATGCAGTATAGGTAGTGTAAACCATAACAACTCAATAAAAAAGGCATCCGTCAATCAGTGATTGATAGAATAGTGGATTTAAACACTACTTACCACTGAAGTGCTTCGAGTCGTTTATACTGCTGATGAGGTAAGACATTTCAGAATTAATCACTCAAGGTTTCATTTTCCCCCAGTAAATTTGTTTCAAAACAACAACATTTTGCCCATGTTATTTTCTGCTTATTATTCCTACAGTGAAACATGGAACTCGCATTGCTTTTTCCATTCTTCTGCTATGTGTAAAATCAGGACATTTTGGTGTGTTTTATGGGACGGTACCTCCTAGAGGACACGTGCAGCTTACAAGCAAGTTTAATACTTCACCCTGCACAAGCATCAACGCTACAGATACAGCGTCAAGACGCTAAGTACAGCATCGATTCTATACAGATGTATAAATTGGCCTTGAAACAGACAACTGAAATGAGAACGCAAAAGGCAAACTAAACAGGTAGTATTCCAATCAGCATGGAAAGAGTTTTCTGAACTACAGAAAATCTCTTAGTGCTGCTAGATCAATGCATCTCTCCACCCTAATAGAAGCTAACAAAAAACAAACAAACAAAAAAAACTAAGATTGTTAATACTGTTGCAAAATTAACTCGGAATAAGACCACCACAGGTGTAGCGGTTAGCGCTGTCGCCTCACAGCAAGAAGGTCCGGGTTCGAGCCCCATGGCCGGCGAGAGCCTTTCTGTTGCCCCTTTTCCACCAAAGCAGTTCCAGGGCTGGTTTGGGGCCAGTGCTTAGTTTGGAACCGGGTTTTCTGTTTCCACTGACAAAGAACTGGCTCTGGGGCCAGAAAAAACGGTTCCAGGCTAGCACCAACTCTCTGCTGGGCCAGAGGAAAGAACCGCTTACGTCAGCGGGGGAGCGGAGTTGTTAAGACCAACAACAAGACCGCAAAAGATCACCATTTTTAAGTGACGAGAAGCAGCAGCTGTACAAACGCGAAGTCATCCATTATTATTATTATTGTTGTTGCTGCTGCTTCTTCCGTGTTGTTTTTGCTTCGATATTTGCGCCAAGGTTTATGCAAACATAGTGACGTATACAGTGACGCAATGACGTATACAACGATGTAACTGACGTATACAGCGACGTAATGACGTGGCTTCCCTTAGCACCGCGAGCTATGGGAAAGCAAACTGGTTCTCAGCTGGCTCGCAAGTTGAACGAGTTGTGAACCAGCACCAGCACCGAACCAGCCCTGGAACTGATTTGGTGGAAAAGGGGTATGTGTGGAGTTTGCATGTTCTCTCCGTGTCTGCATGGGTTTCCTCCGGGTGCTCCGGTTTCCCCCACAGTCCAAAGACATGCAGGTTAGGTTAACTGGTGACTCTAAATTGACTGTAGGTGTGAATGTGAGTGTGAATGGTTGTCTGTGTCTATGTGTCAGCCCTGTGATGACCTGGTGACTTGTCCAGGGTGTAACCCGCCTTTCGCCCGTAGTCAGCTGGGATAGGCTCCAGCTTGCCTGCGACCCTGTAGAACAGGATAAAGCGGCTAGAGATAATGATGAATGAAGACCACCACAGAAACCAATATAGAAACATGTAGTAGCGATGACTTTCGGAATTTTTTTTCAGTGGCAAAATTGAAAATATCAGGGGGACAAAAAAATTCAGACTATAAACAATTTTGATAACCAACCCTGTAGACAACAGGTATAACTACTGTATGTCAGATCAGCAGTTAGAATGTTTTACTCCCCTTCAAGAAACTGAAGAGGTTAGCAAGGCAATACTCTGGATATGGCTCATATCTATGCACAGCTAAGGAATATTTCCAAGAAATTTATCAGTCTAGAAGACATTCACTGCACAACAGTATCAGCGGACAAGAACTTATCAGCAGTTGTTACATGAATTACAGAACTAGACGAAAGAGTGGAGTGGCTGGAGGACACCATTAAGGAACTGAAAGCATCATGGAAGGCCAACTCACTACCTCCTGGTCAGATTTTTGCACAAGAGTGATAGATGGTCGTAAAGGTAGCATGCAACAAATGAGATCACAAAAAAGTGATTTTTGACTTTCCCTGACATCATCAGGGTTACACAGCAGAAGCATTAGGAATTCGAGGCGTGCAAGAAGTGCTTTGCATATGCAATGTTAAGCTTGCCATGCTACTGAGGTCTTTCACTGATGTCACAGGTTTTTGTTTATCACGCAGCGTCTGCCATATTGCCGGGCAAACAAAGAAACAGCTCCAAGAGTTAATAATGAAAATCGAGATGACTGCAGTCAGTATAACCTCTCTGAAACTATTAAAAATTGATATTACACCAGCAAATCAGGTCACATTCAAAAGCTGAAACATGCTGGCATCACAGAGCCATATAATTTACCTACAAATGTATTTATTTATTACCTCCGCCAAGGAGGTTATGTGTTTGGTAGCGTTGGTTTGTTTGTTTATTGGTTTGTCTGTTAGCAACATTACGGAAAAAGTTATGAACGGACACAAGTAACAGTCCATTAAATTTTGGCGGTGATCCGGATCACCTTCTGGATCCTGGATTTTTTTTTAAAGGATTCTTGGCGGAGGTCTGCGCTCTCCGAGTGCTTTTCTAGTTTATTCATTCATTCTGCACATTGTGCTCTTTATCTCTGCCTCTGTATGCGCTTCCTGCTTCAAATGGATTGAATGCAGAGGAGGAATTTTGCTGTGCTTGAATGTATGTGTGACAAAATAAAGGCTTCTTCTTCTCAATTTGCCCACAAATGTATTTATTCCACTTGAAAAGCATATGACAAACCAGCTACCAAATTTGGGATATTACGACATCCTGAACTATTTATATTTGGACTTCTACATACACTGGAGAGATGCTAAAGGCATACAAAAGTGCAGATGCCTACCAATATTTTGAGGCAGGTTTCGTGCATGCCAGAACATTATGGGAAATTCCTGATAAAGAAAAATACCTTATGATGACAAAGGTAAGCTCAAATGTGGACTTCTAACAGTAATAATCAAGCCAGGGCCGAGATGTAGCATATTTTATGGTGTTTAGCCTAGTCTACATGATCAGTACATAACATGCTGCTTGTCTAGCCGTGCTTTAGGTCTAATAAAATATATTGTGTCCAAAGCCCACAGCCAGATATACATTTTAACACTGCACAAAGCTTTCATACTAACCTAACAAAATGTTCTCACACACACAGGAATGCTTTGCTGGCATCCAGTCTTCCTGTTTACCTGCAGCTTGCCATTTTTCTCATCTTTCTAGGTTCACCAGGAAGCAGTGCAAAGTTAAACCAGGCATATCTCCACATCTGTTATTACATCCAAAAGCACTACAGGTCTCTGGCATTGTTCTTTTAGATGTAACTTCTGCAAGTGTAGGGATGGATTGCCATGCCCGTAACCATAGTAACCCTTTCACAGTACAGTTTGAACACACCAATCTCTGTACTCGACGCCATGTTCTATCTCCGCCCATTCTTCTGACTCCCTGTAACGGTATTGGATACAGAGGATACCGGATACCAAAAATACAGTGACATCACGACTGCTTTAAACCAGCGGTGGAACCGAAATTCTGTGTCTCTGGCGGTGGATTCCGTGTGTGAAAGAGAGAAGCCGATGCATTGGTGCTACAGAAGGACAGAGAACAAAGAACGAGCTATTGATACCGGACCTTTAGTCAAAGTTCAATGTATTTGACCTTCACAGAGTTGTAATAATAATAACAACAACTGAACCGGTTAGTTACTGCAGCCCACGCAGTGCTTCAAAGAGAAAAGGCGACTGGATCCCTTTTCCTTTCTCAACGTCGACGAACTATAAATAAGATTCCTTCCAGATCATCGGACAACCGACGGGACATCGAGGATCTTCAGCTGATGAGTTGTAAGGAACAAAACTGTCTTCTTCCTGGATCTGCGTTCCACACTATCTTCGGATAACAGAAGGCTCACTTTCAATTGCTAACAAGAGCAATCACCCCAAGTAAGGCTAGCATCTGGACAAAATTGTTAGTTTTACTCGTAGCTAGTTAATGTGAAGAGTGTTGTTTATTTGAATTCATTTATGATTTAAATGTACACATTTTGATTCACATGAAGGTCGGTCTTAGACCACATGTTGTTGATTTACTTTGTTTACTATCTGTATTTAGTTAGATTGTGCATGCTCTCTCTTTTTAACTCCCTCTGTCGTACTACACTCCTCAACATTGGGATTTGAGTAGAATTTAGGTTTAAGGCCTAGCAGAGACTAGTTTGAACTATAGATTCGTTTGTTCATTTTCGTGCGCTGTGTTGACCATCCCCCCCGGGCGCGGCTGGTATGGAATTTGCATTCCATACACACGCTCACAGACCCACAACACACACACACAAGCACGTGGTTTCCCCATCACATTTTAACATCCACTCCCCCCTACACTAACACTGGCTATAGACCCTTCCCACGTGACGTCACGACAAACGCGGCCGCCATTTTGGACATGAACTACCAGTAGTCTACCACAGCCAACAACGAGGAACGATGGCGAAGCATCGAAAGGATTATAGCCATCAAAGAAAGTTTTTACTTTCAGCAAGACTTCCATCATGCCATTATATTGTTGTGCACCTGGATGTAGTAACCATCAACACACAAGGCAAGATTTATCATTTTATCGGATCCCGACAGATGCTGACCGACAGAGAAGATGGATGGTCTCTAAAATATTGCCAAAATGATGTTTATTGACATAGCAATCGTGTGTAACGGGAAGCATTTGCATATCCGAAGTGTTGTGTTTACATCAAAGATAAAATAAACCGATATGACAATGACTGCTGCTGCCAGGTTGGGGACACAAACTAGTAGAAAGGAAGTGTGCCAACAGTGCCAACACACTTCCTTTGTGGTCGATTCTGCTTTAAGGTAAGATGCATTTAATTATTCGTCTGCTGTGGGTTTGGAATCGGTAGCCTGACCGATTCGTTCATGTTTGTGGTGCCATTTGTTTGTTGACGTGTGTTGAAATGGAAGATTGGTTGTTGACATGATTTCCAGTGATGCTTTGGTGCTGCTGTGGATCAGATGTGTTGAGTAGCCTGACTGTTTTTTTTTCTTGCGTGTGGTATCATTGTTGACACGAGGTTGTTTTTTGAACATGCCAATGCGGACACGATTTCCCCCGATGAGTTATGACTTCAGACGCGATGCGTGTGTGGAGGTGTGGAGTCCACGTGATATGTGCGTAAGATAGGCTTCTCATGTGTTTGGAGATCCGCGCTCCGAGACAAGCACAAGCACCCCCCCAGGGAAAAAAAAAAAAGGGACCCCCCGAAAATATCGGCATAGTTCGAACACTGGGTTGGAGAAAGTAATGGCAAATAGTGAGTGCACAAACCATAGAAGGTAAACTGTACACAGCGCCAGGGCAGTGTGATGGTATGTCTACTTTTAGATTGTGTTAGCTTATCAATGAACACACTCGTCACTCGACGAGTTTCACGTCTTTACGACGGATACTTAAATGTGTGTTAGATATTATTGTTGCAGTCTAAGCAGTCATTGTAGCAGCTAGATGAGCGAGAACCGAAAGGGTCTGTGCCATAAACCGTTATTTCTTCATGTCCAAAATGGTGGTCACGTTTACGAAGGTCACGTGAGTGAAAAGGGTCTATAGCTTATTACTTCTGATCACCATTAGTGCCTTAATTATCATATACACTACTGATTCTTATTTGTATATATTGCATCACCATTTATATTGAATTATTCCTTGGCTGCTATTGTTGCTATATCTGATCAGTATTAGTTTGCTAATTCATGTCAACTATTTCAATAAATGGTATCTTTGGAATAAACTGTGTCCTGTTTATTGTTACAATAGTCACTGAATGCCAACCTCTGCCAAGAAAAGTATTCTAATTGCCTTTACCCATTTGCTGGTTATATGAATATTATAGATCAAGAGTAAACATATTATATTAGAGCTACAATACTCACTAAACTATAGCAACATCACCAGGTTATTCCAGTGATTTTAATAGTTTAGCTATAAACTATTAGACACTTGAATTAATGATTAATGAATTTATGAGACTGATTCCTTTTTATATAAGACTGATTTGATGAGACTGATTTGATAAGCCTATTGCACCTACACAAGTTTGTCTGTAGATATTTACTGAATTGGGCTTAAAATCACTCACATACACTTGTCAGGCATTGTCCAACACAAAGCTTGCCCGGCAACATGGCCGCATAAACAAATCCGCAGTGACGATGATGTCACTTGAAAGTCCTCCATACCAGACCATCCTGAGAACTGAGGATAATGGAGGACACAAATGCTTTGACAACCCAAACAAAGAAATGGACAACATTCAGAAATCGGAAACTTAAGGACACAATAGGAAACAAAGTGATGGGACAAATTAATTAACCAGACATTGCTATCCAGTCACCTCAACTTCGGTCCTTATTGCAACCAACTTTTACTTGAATGATGTGGCTGGATTGGGTGGGCAAGTCATCCTGTCAATCAACAGATCACAGACCAATGAGTCTTCTGCAGTGTAGGTTCGTAATGCAGAGTTGAAGTTTGCTTATGTTGAGGAGTTGGTAAGGGAAATTTGGGAGTAGAAATTCCTCATCATCATAAGTTCATATGGACTGCATGGCCTTTTTCATGAATGAGTTAATTAATGACGCTCCAAACTGGTTCTAAAGCAGATAAAAACTTGGCCAGAAGGAGCCATCCCTGCTCTCCAGGACTGTTTTGAGAGGACTGAATGGCACATGTTTAGGAAGGCTGCAGCATCTGAGGACCCAAGATGCTGCCTTCAGAGCAGGTGACAGGGCAGCCCTAAGAGTAGTGAGGGCCAGACTGTCTCAGGCTATTAGTGCAGCAAAGCACACACACACCCAGAGACTCCACAGCTACTTTCATGACAGAGGCAACACACGGCACATGTGGCAGGGCATCCAGACCATCACAAATGGCAGGACAACACTACCTGTCTGTGACAATGATGCCTCCCTTCCAGATGCGCTGAACAGCTTCTACACATGGTTTGAGGCACAGAACACACAGCAATGAGGAAGATCATCCCTTCTCCCAACGACTAGGTGATGTGTCTGACTACAGCCAATGTGAGGAAAACTCTACACAGTCAACCCACAGAAGGCTGATAGACCAGACAACATCCCCAGTAAAGTGCCCAGAGGATGTGCAGATTAGCTGGCAGATGTTCTCATGGACATCCTCAACATCTCCCTGAGCAACGCCATTGTTCCAAAGTGCTTCAAGACCACTACCATCATCCCTGTGCCAAAGAAGTCTTCAGTGTCCTGCCTCAATAACTACCATCCCGTTGCACTCACACCCATCATTATGAAGTGCATCATGAGGCTCATCAAGACCTTGCTGCTTCCCTCACCGGACTCCCTGCCGTTTGCGTATCACTGTAACCAGTTAATAGATGACGCCATAGACACCATCCTTCATCTGGCCTTTAGCCACCTGGACAAAAAGGACACATTTGTTTGAATGCTGTTCATAGACTTCAGTTCAGCATTCAACACAATCATTCCTCAGCAGCTAATTGGAAAGCTGAGCCTGCTGGGCCTGAACGCCTCCTTCTGCAACTGGATGCTGGACTTCCTGACTGAGAGGCCTGTCAGTCCAAATTGGGAGCAAAACTTCAAAAAGCGCAATATTTGCACTCGCTGCACTCATGCACTTTATGTTGATATATGTAGATTATATGTAGATTTGTAGTCCTCCAACATTTAATGTCACACCATGGTCCTGAAGAAACGTTCTTTCATTTTAAGTGTGTACTGTACCAACTGTATATGACTGAAATGACAAAGTCTTGACCTTAATTGGGCAGATAAATATACATTTCTCCACCTGGAATATAAAAGGGCTGGGGCACCCAATTCAGGGGAAAAAGTAATGTGGGTTTCCCTCCCAGTTCAAATTAACCTTCTGGGGGTCAAGAAGCTCAGCAGGTTTAGAGTGAGTAGGTCATATATTTAGATTAATATCTTTGCAAGTTTCTATCATACAAGCATGATATTCACAGAAACTTTATACTTTACACTTTCTTACGTGCCTACTGCCAAATATTATATTTTTAAATCACCTAAATTAGATGAAACATGTCACCTTACTCAGTCACACCTGAGTCAGAGCGCCGAGTGTCCACTTACTCATTCATAAGACGAAACATGGTAACAGCATGACAATTCCTTTCACTCTTTCAGTTTTGATTGGTTTCTCTTTCGCGGTGGGAATACCCACCATAAACAGGATAAAATGTCAGCCATAGCTTCGGCTACCTGTTTGGAGGTAAAACTTATTGCGAGATGGCACGCCGATTTGATGCTCAGGAGGCGCTTCAGATGATTCAGGATAGCGATGACAATTTCAGTTGTTCATCGGAGCTTGAGGACTGAGACACTGATGATGAGCGGTGTTGTTTTGAATTTCAACTTGATTCAGCCGAAGATCAACTCAAGTAAGTGCAAATAGTTCTTCCATTTCTTATGAGCATAGTGGTTGATAGGAGTGCGGTGTAGTGGATAACCTTTGCATGCTTCTTGAGTAAATAAAATGCATACCATCACTTCCTTGCTCTCTTTTTTTTTCTGGCACTCTTGTGATTTTGGCATTTTTTGATGTTATGACTTTCAAGAAATCTAAGTAGTATTTTCAAAGTTAAATGATGTTTTTGCAATCAGCACAAGTTCACCTACAATAATATCTATTTAATATGCATGTGATAATTATACTTTCTTTTTTTTAAAAATAACAAATGACGTTGTAAAAAGCAGTTTTAAAATTGTGTTGGAATGTGTGAAAAAACATTACCTTACCCATTGTGATGAACCATTTTGGTCACTTGAGGTGATTCTGTTCGAGTCTTAGGAATGTATCAAGCACAAAAACTTGCATCTACTCCATTGATCTGGACAATTAAATGGCCATCAAAAAAATTATGTCCCATTGTTTTGGGATAAATAGTAAATCACTCTTCTCCTTGAATACCCCTCCCACTACCAACTCTTTATCCAAATTAATCAAACTAATTTATCAAAATTAATCCGCAACAAGTCAGTAACATGACTGGGAATAAAAACAGCATCCCAGAGAGGCTGAGTCTTTCAGAAGTAAAGATGGGTGTGGTCCACCACTCAGTGAAAGACTGCGTGGGTAAATAATACAACATTTTAAGAATATCGTTCCTCAATGTGCTAAAATGGACTGCCTGCAGTCCAGACCTGTCTCCCATTGAAATCATTTAGCACACTATGAAGCACAAAATATGACAAAGGAGATCTCAAACTGCTGAGCAAATGAAATTTCATATCATGCAAGAATGGGACAACATTTCACTTTGGGTCTCTCCAGTTCCCAAACATTCACAGTTTGTTGTTAAAAGTACAGGTCATGCACCAGAGTGGTAAACATGTCCTTGTCCCTACTTTTTTGAAACATGCTCCTGGCATCAAATTAAAAAATAAAAAATAAAAACCTTGGTTTCAACTTTTGATATGTTGTCTTTATACTATTTTCAGTGAAACATGATTTTGCAATGATTTACAAATCATCACATTCTGTTTTTATTTAGGTTTTACATAGCATCCCAACTTTTTTGGAATTGGGGTGGCCAGACCAGAGCAAAATTCCTCTTACGACACAGTCAAAAAGAGTTCTGTTGTATCTTCGGGGAAAGATTAATTTATTTAAAAAGCTTAAATAACAGAAAGAAAACAATCCAAGGGCCGAAATCATGAGAAAAGACGCAAATCTTTATAATAGACAAAACACTTATTCCTGAAATGATGACAAGACACAAGCATTAACAAAACACAAATAACATGAAATTAATGGATAGATTGTGGAAATGAAAATCATCAAAGCTCAATATTGGGTTACTGTCTTAAGTTGGATGCCTGAGACCCAACACAGCAAAGTGGAGGCAGACGCTTGCGCATTTACTCTGGAAGTTCTTGTGCTGCTTTGAAGATGAGCTTGTGGTAGAAGCATTCAAAAGTATTACTTTAAAGCATATAAAGTCATCTTGAGGTTTTAGGAGTTCTGTGGGTCTCGTGGCTAAAGTTTCTTTAAGAGTGAATCTTTGTGTTGCAGATGGATGCAGTGTGTAGTAGTGGAGATTCGTATCGATGGAAAACAATGAAGAGCTCAAAGTTTCTTGAATGGTTAATCTTTTGTTGCAGCTCGAAGCAGTGCTTTCGCAGAATGGAGGGTCTGTAGGATGGCTCAGTGAGGCTTCCATAAAACAAAGAGCTTGAAGTTTTGTGTGCATGCTGCTTATGTTGTGAGCTAGTCATGCATAATTAATTATGCAAAATCATGATCTGGTCAATCAAAGGTTGACTATGTGGACAGACCACCTCCAGACAGCTCCTCACAAACTGAACCTGAGCCCCAGTGAATGCCTCCCCTCAGGATCCAACAAGGCATGGATGATATGGTCATGCCTCAACCATCTTAGAACTGAAACCAGACGATGTAGAGTCCTGATGAAGAAATGGGGATACAACAGAGATGAACAAACATGTGACTGTGGAGCGGAGCAGACGATGAAACAACTACTTTTCTGCCCGAAACTATCAGAGCGATGCGCACAGGAGGGCCTTGAGAAGTCCCCCCCCGGCAGGAGCCCGTGCACAACACTGGGCCGGAGTAATATAGCCAGCATGGTGACCCGAGATGAGATCTGGCCAATGGGCTTTTTACTTCACCCCTTGGGAGGTGGTTTATATAATGATTGTATATTTTATATATATATATATATATATATATATATATATATATATATATATATATATATATACACACACACACACACACACTGGTGCTTGAAAGTTTGTGAACCCTTTAGAATTTTCTATATTTCTGCATAAATATGACCTAAAACATCATCAGATTTTCACACAAGTCCTAAAAGTAGATAAAGAGAACCCAGTTAAACAAATGAGACAAAAATATTATACTTGGTCATTTATTTATTGAGGAAAATGATCCAAATATTACATATTTGTGAGTGGCAAAAGTATGTGAACCTTTGCTTTCAGTATCTGGTGTGACCCCCTTGTGCAGCAATAACTGCAACTAAATGTTTCCAGTAACTGTTGATCAGTCCTGTACACCGGCTTGGAGGAATTTTAGCCAATTCCTCCATACAGAACAGCTTCAGCTCTGGGATGTTGGTGGGTTTCCTCACATGAACTGCTCGCTTCAGGTCCTTCCACAACATTTCTATTGGATTAAGGTCAAGACTTTGACTTGGCCATTCCAAAACATTAACTTTATTCTTCTTTAACCATTCTTTGGTAGAATGACTTGTGTGCTTAGGGTCATTGTCTTGCTACATGACCCACCTTCTCTTGAGATTCAGTTCATGGACAGATGTCCTGACATTTTCCTTTAGAATTTGCTGGTATAATTCAGAATTCATTGTTCCATCAATGATGGCAAGCCGTCCTGGCCCAGATGCAGCAAAAAAGGCCCAAACCATGATACTACCACCACCATGTTTCACAGATGGGATAAGGTTCTTATGCTGGAATGCAGTGTTTTCCTTTCTCCAAACATAACGCTTCTCATTTAAACCAAAAAGTTCCATTTTAGTCTCATCCGTCCACAAAACATTTTTTCAATAGTCTTCTGGCTTTTCCATGTGAGCTTTAGCAAACTGCAGATGAGCAGCAATGTTCTTTTTGGAGACCAGTGGCTTTCCCTTTGCAACCCTGCCATGCACACCATTGTTGTTCAGTGTTCTCCTGATGGTGGACTCATGAACATTAACATTAGCCGATGTGAGAGAGGCCTTCAGTTGTGTAGAAGTTACCCTGGGGTCCTTTGTGACCTCACCAACTATTACACGCCTTGCTCTTGGAGTGATCTTTGTTGGTCGACCACTCCTGGGGAGGTAAACAATGGTCTTGAATTTCCTCCATTTGTACACAATCTGTCTGACTGTGGATTGGTGGAGTCCAAACTCTTTAGAGATGGTTTTGTAACCTTTTCCAGCCTGATGAGCATCAACAACGCTTTTTCTGAGGTCCTCAGAAATCTCCTTTGTTCATGCCATGATACACTTCCACAAACATGTGTTGTGAAGATCAGACTTTGATAGATCCCTGTTCTTTAAATAAAACAGGGTGCCCACTCACACCTGATTGTCATCCCATTGATTGAAAACATCTGACTCTAATTTCGCCTTCAAATTAACTGCTAATCCTAGAGGTTCACATACTTTTGCCACTCATAGATATGTAATATTGGATCATTTCCCTCAATAAATAAATGACCAAGTATAATATTTTTGTCTCATTTGTTTAACTGGGTTCTCTTTATCTACTTTTAGGACTTGTGTGAAAATCTGACGATGTTTTAAGTCATATTTATGCAGAAATATAGAAAATTCTAAAGGGTTCACAAACTTTCAAGCACCACTGTGTGTGTGTGTGTGTGTGTGTGTGTGTGTATATATATATATATATATATACACACACACACACGCGCGCGCGCACACATACATACATATATATATATACACATACACATATATATATATATATATATATATATATATATATATATATACACACACACACACACACACACACACACACACACACATACACACACACATATATATGCACACACACATACACACAGGTATGCGTCGACTTATGACTGCGTTTGGTTACGACTGACCGGTCGTAAACCGATCTGGTCGTAAGTCGGCCTATGTTAAGTATATTGTGATGTGTAATGATATTGTAATCATCTTAAAGTCTTATTTTATCAACATTTTCTTATTTAATTACTTTGACTCATTATTTGGTTTAAGTCAAACACTGCATACTACACTGCGTACAGTACAATTCGTTTAATATGTTCAAAACAAAAAATATGAAATACAGGTGTGAAAAATAGAAAACATTTTAGTTTGAAACATACCAAAATACAAATGTAAAACATAGCAAAATACAAAACTTAGTGATCGCACCATCAGTGGTGCTTGGCTGTGGGTCGTACGCTCAGCTGGGAAACACTTGCCAGTCATAACCAGACGGTCGTAAAGTTGCATAGGTTGTAAGTTTGTAAGTCGACGACTACCTGTGTGTGTGTATATGTGTAATATATATATATATATATATATATATATATATATATATATATATATATAAAATCCGGATCTGCTTGTCTGACGAGACAAGTTGATCATTTTTATGATAATTATTCAAGATTTAGATCAATCAAATTCCAACAAAACTAGTGTGTTCACTTTGATCTGGCCATGTTATTGTTTATGAAATTCCAGGGAAGCAGAGTACAGCAGGTGCGCATATAAAAATAACCACATCGTAATATCTAATTATAGATTATTAGATTGGCGGTACAGTGGTGCAGTTGGTTAGCGCTGTCGCCTCACAGCAAGAAGGTCCGGGTTCGAGCCCGCGTGGCCGGCGAGGGCCTTTCTGTGCGGAGTTTGCATGCTCTCCCCGTATCCGCGTGGGTTTCCTCCGGGTGCTCCGGTTTCCCCCACAGTCCAAAGACATGCAGGTTAGGTTAACTGGTGACTCTAAATTGAGCGTAGGTGTGAATGTGAGTGTGAATGGTTGTCTGTGTCTATGTGTCAGCCCTGTGATGACCTGGCGACTTGTCCAGGGTGTACCCCGCCTTTCGCCCATAGTCAGCTGGGATAGGCTCCAGCTTGCCTGCGACCCTGTAGAACAGGATAAAGCGGCTAGAGATAATGAGATGAGATGAGAAGTTAGTTTTATAGTTTTAGAATGCAGAATGTAATTTAGGATTGTTAAGACTTTGATTTTAATGTTAAGACTTTGAGTTTAATATTTAGCTTCTTAGATCCTTTATTAACTATTCCTGTGTAACTTGACCTTTGTCCAGTAAAGAAGACACTTCTTTGTTAGACTAAACACAGTCTTTGTTTAAAATTGTCGTAAAAACATCTCGTGCTTTGACGTGCGTAAATGCTGAGTTGCTGAGTTGTTAAAAAACATCCGTTGATATGAAATATTTTGCTTATGATTGATTCAAGGCTTTACTCTCACACACACACACATATTGATGGAATTAAGATGTGATTTGCTGACTTAGCACAAGATATCAACACATTCACATATGCACACACAACACACACACACCCCTCTCTCTCACACACACACACACACATCTGCGCACACACATATTCGACAGACACAAAACACAACACAGCCTTTAGAAAGATAAACAGCTTTTTGGGATGTTATAAAAGGTTGTTTGGAATATTTCATCTTCCGTGAAAAAGCTGTGAATAAACAGCCAATCTCTGGTTTTCTGGTCTGTTTTTTTCGCAGTGTTTTTTCGCCCCAGAATTCTGCAGGTGGCACGAGGGCATTGGTCTCGAGAAGCCGTTCCAGCTGGGGGAACCTTTACACTTCCCGACGCTGTTCAACTGTAAATCAAGTTTTCCGTTCAAGTAAACGCTAAAGGGAGTCCTCATACCTATTTTGAATAATTCCATACTAAAATAACCTTAAACTCAAAATAAAAGAGCTTTATTTTAGCTTGATGGTGTACAGGGTGCTCAAAATCAAGTCTCTCTTATTAGAGGGTGGAGCCCAAATTTTATATGCAATGGACTGCATCTGTGCAAATATTTGAATTGTGCCAGTTTGGTTGGTATAAACCTGTATTGAGTCCACTCTGATAAGTCAGCAACTAAGAAAAAATACAGACTAAGAAAAAGTGAAGAATACTTATTTGACTTTATTTTTCAAGGGAAGAAAGTGGAGAATATTTTTCAGAACCCACGGGGAACCCTGATACACACAGGCATCCTTGAAAATTCGCTGAACAAAAGATCATAGACATTGGAACAGTCTTTCGGTGGGATTCGATGACATGGCATTCTTGAAATGAAATTCTTGAAATTAAGGATCCTTCTGTGATATTGAGAAGCACCCACTGAGTATTTTCATTCCTGTTCATCCTCACGTTTTGTGCTTCGGACAGTATCGTTTGTGAGTAGAACTTTGCCCGTTATATTTTTCTCTCACTGACGAAAAGAATCTAAGTTTATAACTTTGAGTTATTTTTCTTGATTTTGTAAAATTTATATGACTTGATTGAATTCTTTATTGCATTATACATCAGTGAACATACTTGTATGGTCAAGTTCTGAGAAGCTATTGTTTTTGCTCGCAGTTTCACAAGATTTCTCTCATCTGTTTAGCTATTAAATTACATGGCATTTAGCAGACGCTGTTATCCAGAGCGATGTACAACAGCTATCTGACCGTTGTGTTAAGACACAAAATAAAAAGACAAAATATCTTGAACTGTTAAGATTTTTAACAGACAACAAAAAACAGTTTCAAAACTAGCTCATCTATAAAAGGAAAAGATTGGATCAAAGTACTTCTATTGCTTACAATCACCAAACCAATCAGATACGTAATCAGACATGCCTCTCAACCATCCAATCAGTGTTTGCCCAATACACAGCACCAAAGATATGCACAATGCGGAGCAAGTTTGTGGGAAGCCTGTGCACCTGCTTGTCCCTGTGTGCCACGTTTACCCATGATCCCCCTCTGTGCCTCATGACACAAATACATCTCAATACAGAAGTATAAATCAGCCTTCTTATGCAACATATTCACGCAAATACACTACCGTTCAAAAGTTTGGGGTCACTTTGAAATGTCCTTATTTTTGAAAGAAAAGCGCTGTTCTTTTCAATGAAGATCACTTTAAACTAATCAGAAATCCACTCTATACATTGCTAATGTGGTAAATGACTATTCTAGCTGCAAATGTCTGGTTTTTGGTGCAATATCTCCATAGGTGTATAGAGGCCCATTTCCAGCAACTATTACTCCAGTGTTCTAATGGTACAATGGGTTTGCTCATTGCCTCAGAAGGCTAATGGATGATTAGAAAACCCTTGTACAATCATGTTAGCACAGCTGAAAACAGTTGAGCTCTTTAGAGAAGCTATAAAACTGACCTTCCTTTGAGCAGATTGAGTTTCTGGAGCATCACATTTGTGGGGTCGATTAAATGCTCAAAATGGCCAGAAAAATGTCTTGACTATATTTTCTATTCATTTTACAACTTATGGTGGGAAATAAAAGTGTGACTTTTCATGGAAAACACAAAATTGTCTGGGTGACCCCAAACTTTTGAACGGTAGTGTATATCCTAACTTTGAAATTATGAAAATTGATGTTCTTATGAATGTGCTTGCGTAACTCATGTTTGTACATGTGCTTCAGAGTCAGAATGAGAACAATTTAAAAGGCACAGAAATACAAATGTGTTGAAGAGGACTTACTTGTGGGATGAAGAAGACTGGTCTCTATTCTGTGAGGGATCCGAGGGGGTACTTTCATATAGCCACGGACCTGATAAAACCTGTCAATCAACAACTGTCTCACTGACACACTCAAGAAATGGAGTCAAAACACAGATTACACACACACACATATATACACACACACACACACGGAGGATATTACACGGCTGCGCAAAGATATGAAGTTTATCTCCGAGTGGTGAACATGTTCACAAATGAGTGAAGTGAACGAGTGAAAATGAAAATATTTTCAACACGAGAAGATAAACGTCATATCTTTAAGCCAATGTGTGATGTTTTTATTATATAGACACATTCACAAAGTGTCCAAATTTCTAAAAACAATTCATTGATTTCCTCATGAGTGACCTTGAGAATTATGTCACTGTCCCCATTCTCGATGTCCCAGATGTAGTTTGTATGAAAAATACAAGTGGTGTATTTCCCAGTAAAGCACTCGTGTCCATAGTGTGTGTGTGCGCGCGTGTGTGTAAAAATCACATTCATACATACATACATACATACATACATACATACTATCCACATTCACTGGATATGAGCCATCGCACACTTTGATTGGCTACTCTAGTACTAAGCTATCAGCTCATATACTGTGAGTAGAGAAAAAATAAAATGGCAGCGCATGTTGCTGAACCAACCAAGGCCGAAATAAAAACTCTACTCAAAAACAAAACTCCCCAAAAAATAGCAAGAAAATATGTAATACTGTAAAAGTATTTGATGGTAAGAACATATCTTTTTTTTATTTTTCAAGAATTATAGCTTTTTTTTTTTTACAAATTGCTACTATCATTTCGTCAGTTTGTTTACATGAAATGATTGTCAGACATTTTATAGAAAGTTTTCATTTATCAAATTTGCAAAAAATAAAAAATGCTCTGTTTCTGAAAATCCAGTGAATGTGGACACAATAAAACAGTTATTCCACTCAATCTCGTCGTACATGGCTTATAGCCAACTCGGCGCTATGCGCCTCATCAGCTATCAGCCCATGTACGACTCGATTTTGTGGAATAACTATAGCCTAGGTCACAACCGGACGTACGATTCTTTGGCCGTGCGATTTTTGGCGTTTCCCAAATCGCTGCATTTTTTTTGTTCGTGGAGAAAGACGCACGTTGGCCGCAAGTTTGTCTTGCAACCTGAAAAATACGTAAGCGCCCGTAGAGTTTGCTTGACATGACAAAGAACCTCTGCGGCCGGTCTGCAGCCAGTCTACGGCTCGAAAATCAGTACATCACGCGCGCCTTCCATGCGTTTCTTGCGTTTTTTGCACGTAGACTGGCCGTAGGAGCACGTACGGCCGGTTGTAACAGAGGCTTATTATACGTACACATTTTTATATATATGCGCCTAAATCAGCCCTAAATGCCACCATTTGAAATCTTTATATAAGACTTTTTTTTTAGGGCTGATTTAGGCACAATTCAACACTTCAATTTGCTGTTTTTTACCTTGTCAAATATGCAAGGGGCAAAATTTAAAAGGGCAAAATTAGATTTGAAATGAAAACACTTCAAAGCACACCTCTTCATTTTCCAATTCCAGGATGTTAGGAAAAGAAACGAGGTCAAATCATGCAACAGCACCATCTCGCAACCAGCACCGAGAACGTGGTTTTATGTATGGTTGTGAATGGCAGTCAACCCTTTATTTTTCACTTCTGGATTGAGTTCCAGGATAGTTTAGACCCATATATTACAATATCTTCCTATAGCAGTTAATACTCATTTTCAGAGGGGAACAGGAGATATTTTGGTGCGGAAAGTACTCTGCATAATTGACTTTTTTTTTTGGGTGTGCAAGTGACAGCGTAGCGCTGACATCACACAGCAAGGTGGAGTGCTACGTATCCACACTTTGTGGAAAGCCCTGACATACATGAAAGATACATTACCAACAAAACTGCCACATACAAGCAGCAACAGGTAAACAGTAGCAGCATTGAGTTGCAAAAGTGACAACAAAACACATGTTCAAACAAATAAAACTTAAAATTATCTACACGTAAAAATAAAAAGAAATTAACAGGCCAGAAAATAAATGTGTCTTAGCCTTCGCTTTAAAAACAAAGTTGGATGGAGCACATTTAATGTCTAAAGGAAACTGGTTCAAGAAACAAGGAGCAGCAACTGCAAAAGCTCTACCGCCTTTTAGTTTAAGGCAGAACCGTGGGACATGTAAAAGAACCTCACTGGCAGATCTAAGAGACCTAGAGGCTGAATGCATATAGCTAAAGCCCGAGATATAAAATGGGGCCTTCCCATTAATTAATGGGATATTAAACTGAATTCTAAAATTGACAGGAAGCCAATGAAGAGTGGCCAGATGTGGGGTAATACGTTTACCTTTCTTTGCACCAGTCAGCAGATTTGCAGCTGCATTCTGGACCAACTGCAAGCATGATATTTAGGATTGAGGAAGACCCAGGTATAGAGAATTGCAATAGGCCAGTCATGCTGAATTACTTCATGTACAAAAATGTACAAGCAAAAGAGAACTGGCCCCAGGATGGACCCCTGAGGAACCCAATAGGTGACCGTTAGGGTGCATCAGTTGCCCTCACTTTCATAAAATCTGATGCATTTTTGTTTGGGTGTTCCTTTTCACCAATAAAGACGTCCTATAAAATTTTTTGACCATATTCAAAAGTCTAATGGTGGCACCATGAGGTTCATTTTTTGCCAAAAAACGCTTATGTTTTCGCGCAAGGTTTGAATCACAATGTTGGACTCCATTTATTGATTTCTTGTGACCCAGAGATCATGTTAAGAACCTTTGCAAGGGATTGAGAAGCATTAATGTGATTCATAATACATTTGTATTGTTTAAAAGTAGTTGAACAATGATTAAATGAACAGCTAAAACTCAAACTGTGCTTGATAATATATTCAGAATATGTACTAAAAATGTGTATCTAAGATATTTGGTATACTCTATAAGGTGCCATAATGTTTCATGAAAAGTGATCGAAATTTTGCCATGAAAGTCATAAAATAGCAGCTTTTTCCATAACTTTGAGCTCCTGGTGCCGCCATTAAACTTTTGAATTGTGTCAAAATATTTCACCCAGTGTGTTTTCTTACCAAAAGGAACATAAAAACAAAAATGCATCATGATCGGAGGAACTTTTCATTTTTAGGGGGCAACTGATGCACCATAGTGACCGTAGCAGAGGATGAGAAGAAAAAAAGAGTTGAACCTGTGCTTTACCCTTTATGCCAACCCAATGTTTGAGACGATTCAGAAGTATGTTATGATCCATGGTATCAAAGGCAGCACAAAGGTCCAATAAAATCAAAACTGCATTCCAACCCCTGGCAAAAAAAAAAAAAAAAAAAAAAACAGAATCACTGCTCTTGGAGGATGTTCACAAGGCTCAACATGAACAGGATTCCGACTGTTTGGGATAACCAAATGTTTGATCTGGACCAGTCAAATCCGCGTCTGCCTCTCCAATGGGACAAGTTGAATATTTGTTGAAACTCACCAAGTTTAAAGTAATTATTCAAGAAGTACATTAATAAAGTTTCAACAAAACTCGTTCAATCACCTTGATCTGGCCATGTTACTGTTAATGAAATTCCGGGAAAGCAGAGTACAGCAGGTGCGTGTGTAAAAATAACCACGTCGTAATATCAAATGATAAATTGCTGGACTTTGAATTCATCGAAATCGGAGAAATGGCAATCAATCAAATACCTCAATAAAATAAATACCTGTGGTGAATCCTCAGTCCATTCATTCATTCATTGTATTTTTCTTTGGTATGGTCCACATTAATGATCGCAAATGTCAAATATTTTGCGGGAATTTTACGACAGTGCCAAATTCATGTTTTGTCCCCCCATTCGCAACGTGATTGTCACTCTTATCATGTCCAACTTGTTTTCTTTCGGTTTCATTTCTTTAAATTAATTTATACTTCAAGTTTTACTGGATTAATCAAGATTTAACTTTATTTCCTCCAGAAGCTTTGAATTTGGGCGAGTCTAACGTTTAAAATTGCAGATCAGGTAACAGCTAGAACACCACATGCACCATAATGGGACATTGGATAGTTTTTATATTTTGTTACAGGTCAAGTTTGAGTTTTATTGAAAAAAAAATCGAAATAATAAAAGCATAATGATTATCATAATTATACCTGCTTTTTGATCAACTTTGTTAACCACTTTCCTTTCAATGAACTAGTAAATACATAGTAATAAAAAGGGGTACGGTCAGGACAAGTGTAAAATCTTGCTGCTTGGCCAACTGGACAAGTGAATTGAAAAGATAAATGTTAAGCTATGGATCAATCAGCTTTTTTTACTCTGTAGCAAAACACAACTCACAGATATAACAAAACTATTTTTGTTTCACAGCTGAACATTCTGGTTTTGTAAAAAATACCTCAACCAGGGCTTTGAACCAGAATTTTTTTCCTATTGGTTCATTCCGAACAGAAACGGAATTTTAACGTTTCCGGTTTTGGGTTCCACCATTAAATAGACGTTCCCGAACCGGTTAGAACAAAAAAATTTCGTTCCCGGAACGGTTAATTACGTTCCCTGTCAGCTGTTTAACAAATGGCTATAAAATTATGTCTCTGTCTCATCCAGCTTAAGCCAAATGTAGGCTAATTCTATTACAACCTTCATTAAATAAGTCAAGAAATAATTCAAAACAATTATTTCAAATGTTGGTGATTTGGATTCTCAGTATGTCTTCCCATCTACACAAACAGAAAAAGTGCCAAAAATGAAAGATAATTCATTTAGTGTGTTACCAAAGGCTAGTCAGGCCCTATAGCGGGCTACCGCATGACGTCACCGCGCCGCGAGATTTTGTTAGGCGCCATATTGGAAGACCAAGTACACATCTATGCAAGTACATACATACATAAAACAAACTACACCTGAAATGTAGCCAGGGCCGGTTCTGCCTCAGAAAAGTAACCATTTGTCCTACCTTAAAACTCGTTTTGCATTTTCTGCCTCCTTTTTTGTATTTTCAACCCTCCATTTATTTTCTTTCCTTTTCTGAAAACCCGATTTGTGTCCAGACATTTTGTTCTGCTACCAACGAACTAACTCGTCAGGTCTCGTCTCTCGAGCCCGCGATGATTCCCGTGGGAAGGGCAACAGCTGATACATTTTTACAAACGGCCAATAGGGAGGTTGCATCGTTCAGGCTCTTCTTTGCTTAGACGCTCAGTAATTCACTTATTATCACATGGAGACGTGATAGCAGTCCACCTTCCCGCTCTCTCCATTCAGTCAGCGAACGTCACACAGGAAGTGAACCCCAGCGGGTCATAGAAACTTGCGCAGGAGAAGAATGGCTTTTTTATTTGTAGGCTACGGAAACTTTGAGGAACGAAATAAAAACCGGTATTAACCGGTTACCATTATTTTTAATAAGCGTTTCTGTTCCGGAACATAAAAAATAATAAAGTTTCTGGTTTCGTTTATGTTCCATGTGAAATAGAAAAAGTTCCCGGTTTTCGTTTTCGTTCCTTGAACCGGTTCAAAGCCCTGACCTCAACCAAATTAAATAATTGTTAATAGCATATTTTTTCCTGAACAAGTAGAAGGAAAAAACATGTGGCAGCAACAACTCTCCGTCCAGACGTGGTGATAACATCTGAGGCTTCAAAACACCTCATCATTCTGGAACTAACAGTTCCCTGGGAAGAGCACCTTGAGGAGGCCAATGAGAGGAAAAGAGCCAAGTACCAGGAGCTGGTGGAGGAGTGCAGGGAGAGAGGTTGGAGAACCTTCTACGAGCCCATAGAAGTCGGCTGTAGGGGTTTTGCAGGGCGCTCCCTCTGCAAAGTCCTGAGTCGCTTGGGCATTGTAGGAGCAGCTAAGAAGAGGGCCATTGCATCCGCAAGCGAAGCCACAGAGAAAGCCACACGGTGGCTTTGGATTAAAAGGGGTGATCCGTGGACTGCTACTGGGACGCAAGTCAGGGCTTGATCAACCCCGGCTGGGTCGCCTGGGTGAGGGTGTATGATGTTGCGAGACCCGAAACACCCGAGGACCCCAGGATACATCACTGAGAATGCGTCCCAGTGCATCCATGAGGTGTTTCTAGCATAGTAAGGAAAAAAGTTATGGAATTACTCAATGATGAGGAAATTTTTTTTTTGAATGAATAAATAAAGTTAGTACTTTGTTGCACCTCCTTAGGCTTTTATGACAGCTTGAATTCTTTGAGGCATGGACTTCACTCATAAAAAACAATATTCATCAACAGGACTAGAAATTCATATATTTTTTCACCAGCCAGCCGGACTAGTGACCTTCTAAAGTAACTCGCCAAACAGAAAACCAACTAACCAAAATTTGTTCATGTATGAATTTTACTTCTGTCAAAAATAACACAAAAGAGAGTAATTACCATTGTTCATGACTAATGTGCATTTATTTCAAGACCCGAGTATTTTGATACTGTTGTTAAATACATAAATGAGAACACAGAGCACCATAATATATCAACAAATAATAATATATTGGAAAACTTGGCAACTTGGTGTATGAGTACTGAAAACAAATATACTTACTATCATGACTATAGCACCCAAAATATGTCCAACATGCTTTCTGTATTTAACCATTTATGAGAGAGAGAAAGCATTAGGAGCTTCATATTGACTAGGAATCAACTTGAAAAAAAATTAATTATTCCATAAAAATCGTATCGCAGCCAAGGCCTACCCTGCTCCCACGTTTGCTTATAAGTCCTTTGTCGTTTCTCCTTCTCGTACGCTTTATCGGCGGCATTTTTCTCCTCTTCAGACCGAGGTCGCTTTGTCCCCGTCTCTGGCGGTTTCTGTACACCTTTCAGAAAATTCCACATCGCAACGTAGCTTTGGCAGATGTAGATGTAAACAACAACAACAACAAAAACACGTGTTTAAATGGGCGATAATGTGGCCACATCTATCAAATTTGAGAACGTGATTACCGCGATATTCAACGAGATGCGTTATATGCATGCGCTGTAGTGAAAAAACGGACAGCCTGACTCGTACACGATATGATTGGGAATTCTTCGGTATTTTCCGTCCTGCCGATAAACACATCGATTAACACAGACACAGCACACGCTTAATATGTGGCGGCTTTAGTTGACGGTGTGTCTGAATCTTCACTTCATACACTACCGTTCAAAAGTTTGGGGTCACTTTGAAATGTCCTTATTTTTGAAAGAAAAGCACTGTTCTTTTCAATGAAGATCACTTTAAACTAATCAGAAATGCACTCTATACATTGCTAATGTGGTAAATGACTATTCTAGCTGCAAATGTCTGGTTTTTGGTGCAATATCTCCATAGGTGTATAGAGGCCCATTTCCAGCAACTCTCACTCCAGTGTTCTAATGGTACAATGTGTTTGCTCATTGCCTCAGAAGGCTAATGGATGATTAGAAAACCCTTGTACAATCATGTTAGCACAGCTGAAAACAGTTTAGCTCTTTAGAGAAGCTATAAAACTGACCTTCCTTTGAACAGATTGAGTTTCTGGAGCATCACATTTGTGGGGTCGATTAAATGCTCAAAATGGCCAGAAAAATGTCTTGACTAGATTTTCTATTCATTTTACAACTTATGGTGGGAAATAAAAGTGTGACTTTTCATGGAAAACACAAAATTCTCTGGGTGACCCCAAACTTTTGAAGGGTAGTGTATATAATTTTTAATTTTCAACTAGCCAGCCTAGTGACAGGAATTACCCGCCAAATGACAAATTAAGTCGCCTCGGGCGACCGGACCACCGCGAATTTCGAGCCGTGATCAATCAGGTTTCAATTTCCTCAACAGGTCAGCTTTGCAGGATTGAGCCTTGTCGTGGACTATTCTCCCCCTATTGCCACCATAAATTTTCAGACCGAGAGCTGGATTGTTTGCTGGACGTCATTGAGTTCATATGCCTTTCCTGAAGAAACCTTTTAACACTCTTTGCCATGTAGCAAAATGCATGATCATCCTGAAAAATGACTTCACCACCAAACCTACTTTCTACTGATGGAATGAGCAAAGTGTCCAAAATTTCAGTGTATGTCCTTGGCCAATGCCGATTCATGATTCATTACTCAACATCACTTGTATCCAATCATCCACAGGCCATGACTGCTTCTCTTTAGCCCACTTTAACCTTGTTTTCTTCTGTGTAGGTGTAGTGTTGGTTTTCCTTTGGTTTTTCTGGCTGTAAATCCCATTTCCTTCAGCTGATTTCTTACAGTTCAGTCACAAACTTTGACTCCCATTTCTGTCCAATCATTTTGCATTTGTTGTGCATTTTCTATTTTCAAGGCACATTGCTTTGAGTTTTCTATCCTGACATTCTGACGCGTCTTCCGTGGTCTATCCATATTGGTTTCCTTTTACACCCTTCCTATTTTGATTGTACTTGCTCCAAATTTTAAAACACAGCTGACTGGGAACAACCAACATATTTTGCCACACTCTATGTTGGATTACCTTCTTGAAAGAGTTTTATAATCCTTTCCATTGTTTCAAATGACAGCTCTCTTGTTAGGGCCACGCTTCTTTTCAATCAAGCAGGTACGACTCCTCATTAAAGTGCATATCACGGGTAAATTCAGGAGCAAGATCAATGTAATTCTCCTATTTTATATTAAACTTTGGTCAAATATCTGTCACATTTTGCGCAATACCAGAAAAATTCAGTTGAAATCGAGCCATTTGAGGTGAATTGGTCCGCCTCTGAAAAAACTTGGCATTTGGATTTCCCGGCAAACAATGATTTTCGTGACGTCGCGTGCGGGACGCCTCCCTCTGAATCCTACGCCAGCGCTGATTTGTTTATGAGAAAACGACCTGGTGGTTTTCTGCAAATTTTTTCAACGTTATCGTGTAATTATTAAAATGGTTAACAGATGTATCGTAGGAGGGTGTAGCAACACCAATCTTGATGGGATTAGTACTCATCATTTTCCAAAAGACCGGACAATGAGAGAGCTTCGTGAGAGGCACCCGGAAGCCGAGGACCAAAGCAGAGCCGAGAAAAAGACCAAGAAAATCGGCAGTTCACAAGTTGACTGTTGCCAGGGTAAGAAATAATTCTGACATCTCATTATATTCTTCATCCAAAGGTGAAGTAACATTGCGCTCAGGTGACAATTCCATATTTCAATGCAAAATCACGAGCTGCTAAACTTGGTCTACACAGGCTGTGCACTGAAACCGTGCAAAGCTCACGCAGCCCGCTGGCGCTTCCACAGGTGACGTCACGAATCTGGCTCCAGACTCCCTTGGGATTTTTCCAGACGCGTTTTGTTTTTTTTGTTTTTTTTGCTGTAGACAGATGGCCTTGTGCAAAATTACCCTTCTGGAGGAGTGTGTAAAGGGACATACTTTCATATAAAAAATAAAAAAAAACTAAATTGGTCCAGGATATGCACTTTAAGGTCTGCAAGACTAATATGCATATTTAAACTTGTGCAGGTATTTGTTTTACAAATGCTCGTTATAAAGCGATTCCATAATTTTTTTCATCATCGAGTGAGCCCATATTTTTTTTTCCTCTACTTGATCAGGAAAAAATATGCCATTCATTACAGCAACATTTTATTTGTATGAGGTATGGTTTTACAAAGCCAGAATGTTCAGCTGTTAAACAAAAATACCATTGTCTCATATGTGTGGGTTTGGAGGGTTGTTTTTTTTTTTTGCTATAAAGTAAAAAAGCTAAATGAACATCCTTCAAGAGTAGAGATTCCATATTATTTGCCAGGGGTTGTATCATCAGAGTACTACTGTGAGTAACAGAGCTTTTGTCACCTTTAACAAAACTGTTTCAGTGCTATGAAAAGCTTTGAAACCTGACTGAAAGGATTTGAGTATCTCAGATGAATTCAGGAAAAGTAATAATTGTGACAAAACTACTTTCTCCATTATTTTTGAAACGAATGGTAGTTTAGCGATGGGATGATAGTTATTTATACCCTTCACATCATGGCTGTATTTGTTTTTTTTTTTTGAATAAAGGCTAGACAACCACATACTTAAAATATGGAAATTATACTACATTTCACTGGTTATTATTCACAACTATATTTTATTTCAATGTATTTTATTTTTATTCATTGTTTTAGCCCTGCTTTCATTTATTCAAGGGTGCCAATAATTTTAAACTATATAATTTATGTAATATTTGTGTAATAAATGCTGGATATCATGATAGATCACTGATGCCCCTTTTCCACCAAAGCAGTTCCAGGGCCGGTTCGGGGCCAGTGCTTAGTTTGGAACCGGGTTTTCTGTTTCCACTGACAAAGAACTGGCTCTGGGGCCAGAAAAACCGGTTCCAGGCTAGCACCAACTCTGCTGGGCCAGAGGAAAGAACCGCTTACATCAGCGGGGGGGGCGGAGTTGTTAAGACCGACAACAATAACAAGACCGCGAAAGATCGCCATTTTTAAGCGACGAGAAGCAGCAGCTGGACAAACGTGAAGTCATCCATTATTATTATTGTTGTTGCTGCTGCTTCTTCCGTGTTGTTTTTGCTTCGATAATCGCGCCAAGGTTTATGCAAACGTAGCGACGTAACTGACGTATACAGCGACGTAATGACGTATACAACGACGTAACTGACATATACAGCGACGTAATGACGTATACAACGACGTAACTGACATATACAGCGACGTAATGACGTATACAACGACGTAACTGATGTATACAGCGACGTAATGACGTGTCTTCCCTTTGCACCGCGAGCGATGGAAAAGCAAGCTGGTTCTCAACTGGCTCACAAGTTGAACGAGTTGTGAACCAGCACCAGCACCTCCCCGAACCAGCCCTGGAACTGATTTGGTGGAAAAGGGGTATGATAGATGTAAATCTGATAAAGACAATAACTGAGAAATTACTCAGGCTGAAGACATAATGGAAGGAAGGGGAATTTTTTTTTTTAATCAGAAAATACTAAAGACTTCCTTTATTTGGACAAAAGCACTGTTGGTAGCAAGAGGAAGCAAAGTGGTAGAACTGGTACACTTACCCTCTCTGGAATAAATCCACATTGTAAAACTTGTGGAGCTCTACAGCAAATTCCACAGTGGCCTGGACCTCACACATACTGGATTTAGCGGTGATTAAACGCCAGCTTCAGTTAATTTGCAGCATAACTGTAGAGGAAAATGCACATGTAATGAAGTCCACAGTGAAAAGATACAGCCACCTCAAAAAGGGCAGTT
The DNA here is from genome assembly GCF_027579695.1 of Neoarius graeffei. Classification (NCBI taxonomy): domain Eukaryota; kingdom Metazoa; phylum Chordata; class Actinopteri; order Siluriformes; family Ariidae; genus Neoarius; species Neoarius graeffei. The sequence goes on from NC_083571.1 coordinate 40,135,466, forward strand.
TAGTTCACAGTGAAGCACTGTTTCTCTTGGTCATAAAGTGGAAATGATAACAACAAAGGGTTATAACAAACCAAATTCTAATTTGATACAATACAGCACAGTGGTGTCTCAATAGGATTCATTTTCAGCACATACACACACACACACACACACACACACACACACACACACACACACACACACCTTAAAAAAAAAAAAAACTAGATAGAACTCGACGCCAACGGCATCGATGGGGATGCCTCTGCCTGGGAGACGACACGCCTTATTAAGTTGTGATTTGGGGATGGACATTTGACCTCACAGTAATCTTGACCTGTGACCTTTTAACCTCAAAATCTAATCAGTTCATGTTTCATGGATGCAAACGGCGCGCCTTTTGGCGGATGCCGCCTTTTTCACGGCTGTCTGGGGGACTTGTGTGAATCGGGCAGATCCGATGAGTTTTTTTTTTTTTTTCGTTGGAGTGTCTGATTATAATTTCATCAAAGTAAATTCTGCATAAAATTACTAAATAAGCAAATGCCGTTACAGTCCATGAAACATAGGAAGTATAAGTATGAGAAGAAAACAGTAAATCAGAAAGCTGCACACGTAAAGCCAGTTGGCTGCGCGCCATTATCTGCTGCCGGCTGCACTTCACTGCACGCGCAAGGATTTCCATCAGTCCAACGCAAGTTACGTAATTGGCTTTACGTGCGCAGCTTTCTGATTTACTGTTTTCTTCTCATACTTATACTTCCTATGTTTCATGGACTGTAATGGCATTTGCTTATTTAGTAATTTTAATACAGAATTTACTTTGATGAAATTATAATCAGACACTCCAACGCTACCCCCCCCCCCCCCCCCCCAAAAAACAAACTCATCGGATCTGCGCGATTCACACAAGTCCCCCAGACAGCCATGAAAAAGGCGGCATCTGCCAAAAGGCACGCCGTTTGTATCTATGATGCTTGTCCCCAAATGCACAAATGGTGAAAGTTTGGTGAAATTCCTTTCATTAGCCTTCGAGATATCGTGTTCACAAGGTTTCGGGACGGACGCACGCACGGACAACCCGAAAACATAATGCCTCCTGCACCTTACGGTGGCGGAGGCATTTAAAAAAAAAAAGGCCTGGAAATATTCTTTAAGTTTCCATTAGTAGCATCTAACCAAACAAGCTGTGCATTAGAAGATAACAAAACATAACTAATTAAACATTCGCTCTCTTGCCAAAATTAAACTGGCATTCAGGGTTGCCAGGTCTCAGCAAAACTTCCATCACAAGTACTTCTCAAAAACCAAACAAAAAGGACTTGAAACTAGCCTGAAAAGTTCAGACATAAGAAAAGTGAGACGTTTATCATCTTTTTCGTTGTACCTTACCTGGATTTGGTTTTCCACCTGCCAGCGTTTATCAAAACTATCCCAACTGGGCATAAAATCCAACCCTGGTAACCTTGCTTGTTATGCTCAAGGGAGGTTTGACTGATGTCAGGGAGTGCAATACAGAGTAGGTTCTCATACCTGCAGATATGAACTTCCCAATCACTGTACTGATTTCTTTAACCTGGTCTGAAGCAACTGGTAAATGGTATCTTAAAAGATCAGACAGAGTTAGAGCATGCGCATGTCTGTGGACATTCAGAACTTTAACCACAAAATGGTTATCTCGGAGCAGCTTTCAGCTTTGCAAGGAATACGTTTTTCGGAGATCAATTTGAATAGAATGGACGGATATGGACGAGCGGTGTGGACATGCAAAGACTGCGTCTGGAAAGACCAAACAATTCATATCTTATCGACATTCGGCGCCCTGAGACAGCACCGGCCTTGGTTCAGGCCGTTGCTGAGGCAACATTTCCCCCTGAAGGTCACTGCCGGGAGACACTCTTGCATTCCTCGCATTCCTTCTCTAACTTTCCGCGGTCGCCATTTTTACCCCCAGTGTGACAAGCGGGTGCGTGACCAGCGCCTTCATGGCTGCAGGAGCGGACGGCTGCTTGCTTGCGCTGGATTACCTCCTCCCCTCCCCCCCTTACCCCGATTCCCCTACTCAAGTCCCATGTTTAAAGTGTACTTGTGTTGTTGTTTGTGTTATTGTGTGCTTGTGCGGAGGTTTTTAAATGCTCCCACACTGTACTCCTGACAGGAGCATAGTGTGGGGGTGTTCTTTTTTCCCTCATCTTTCCTCATGTTACTACTGTGTTTCTTTTCTTTTATCCGTGTCTTCCTGTCCTGTTCCCCCTCTGTAAGGACAGGTTGATGGCCAATTTCACTGGTAACAGTGACAATAAAGGGTTCATTCATTCATTCATTCATGTCTCATGGTTTTGTTTTGTTTTCCCCCTTCGACAAAATGTCAGTGCACACGCAATATTATTGCCAGCTATTATGCTAGTACGTTAGCGTATTAGAATCAGAAAACGTGGTATCACATTCCATGATGTTGCATTGCAGAGTTATTATGTGAAACGCATGTCCAAATTTGCCCTGTTGAAGGCACTACAACTCTTGAGAAGCACAAAACCAAAATTACCGTGTCTGTAGTTGAGACTGTCCTCTATCACTGCTAAATTTCATAAAATCCATACAAAACATTCTACAGGCTGCTATAGACTCCCCTGTGTACATATAACAAGAATAAATATAGCAGCAATGGGCAAGCAGCTTCTGGTCCCGATGATGGAAGACCAGAAGTCATTGGGATCATCAGCACTTGTTCATATGGACATGTAAAGCTGACGACAGGAAGCTATTGCTGAGAGAGGGCTTCACTTCCTGTTGACTTTGTGATAAAAATTACTTGCGCACTATAAACGTTGAATTCAATGGTTCAAATTTCTCAAAGATTAGATTAAAGGAAGAAGAAAAAAAACAGCTGACTTCCTGTTTTGCAAATCACAAATTCTTTACATCACAACTCCATACATTATAGAAAATCATTATAAAGAAGAATCATGATTTGATGTTAAATCAGTGGCTAGGGGCAGTTTTACTAGTTTGTGGATTATAGTCCCTTCTTGAAGTGAATTTCCACAAAACTTCTTGGAATCCTTTAGGACATGGTCCTTTCCTCATGTACAAAGTTTGGTCTGAACACGGTTGTCAAGATATGCCCTCACTTCCTGTTTGGAAACAACAATTACTTTTGCAGTATCTTAATGGAGGAACTGTCCTGTCTATCAAAAATCCAAGGAAGACGTCTTTCAGGGTTCTTCCCCCTGAGAGGGAATGAAATTCCATGACTTTTCCAGGTTACAATCTTATTTTTCCAGGACCTCAGCCAAGAAAAACATGTACACAGAAATGTTTCTATTTTCTTTATCAACAACAATAATCGCGGGTGGCACGGTGGTGTAGTGGTTAGCGCTGTTGCCTCACAGCAAGAAGGTCCGGGTTCGAGGGCCTTTCTGTGTGGAGTTTGCATGTTCTCCCCGTGTCCGCGTGGGTTTCCTCCGGGTGCTCCGGTTTCCCCCACAATCCAAAGGCATGCAGGTTAGGTTAACTGGTGACTCTAAATTGGCCGTAGGTGTGAATGTGAGTGTGAATGGTTGTCTGTGTCTATGTGTCAGCCCTGTGATGACCTGGCGACTTGTCCAGGGTGTACCCCGCCTTTCGCCCGTAGTCAGCTGGGATAGGCTCCAGCTTGCCTGCGACCCTGTAGAACAGGATAAAGCGGCTACAGATAATGAGAATGAGTACCCCCACCTCGCGTCAACCTCACCCCAACCCGGCGCGCATGCGCCCCCACAGACCACAACCAGCAGACCAAAAACACACTTTCAATCCAGTTTTATTGATTGACCTTGGGAACATAGTCCAGTTTTGTAAAACATTCCTGTTGATAGACTTTGGGAAACTGTTATTGATGGCTCTTGGGAACTTCCTTCCATTTTGAAAAGCACAACAAACATTAAATACATGTGAAAATGAAATTAAATTAAACCAGAGCCACTGTTTCAAAATAAATAACACATTAAATTAATACAGTATGTAAAAAAGGCACTTTCAACACAAAACATGGTCTGCACAAATTTCCCATGCAATAGGTTTAGACTTTTGCATTTTTTAACATGTTGGAAGTATATTGCATTATACAGTAAAAATATTGCATTATACAGTACACTGCAGTATTTTGTAGTATGCCTTTTTCATGTGCAAACTATTGCATTTGCATTCGAAATATTGCATTTACTGCAGTAATACTGTATAAAAAAGCATTTGATACTGCAGTACCACACAGGTTTTTTCCATAAGAGGGATGACCAATTTTCAACTTCACATCATCTGCAAACATTCTCGGCTACCATTGACAGAAGTTACCGACTGCCCTTAAGATATACAACACGCTACGTTTTGTTGAGCACATCAATAAAGTGGTACTTATCATAGTGATTCAATGAGAGCGCGAGAGGAATTGTAATCAGGTTTCGTTGGTTACCGCATCGAATATGCAACCTCGAGTGACGGCTTCGAAGTTAAATGAAGAACTAGCCTGTACTGTTGGTGTTGTAAATGCACAAAATAACGGCTAGGAAGCTCGAGTACACGTGAAACACAACCGTTTCTGTTACAAATATAAAAACGACGTCTCTAACCGACGTTTCAATCCCCGACTCGCTCTAGCCACCTGGCTGCACCGCTGCACTCAAGTCAGAGACGCGAAGGAGGAAGGGGAGGGGTGAAGAGGGCAGAGCCACACGCTCTGGAAGAGGGGCGGGGGGGATTGGGCAAAGCGTTCCATTCTGGCTTTGAGGGCCCGTTTACACGAGGACGCTGTCGGGTAAAAACGACTAAATATTTTATCGGAAGTGCCTTTCGTCTACACGGGGACGGCGTTTCCGAAGCTGAAAAACGGAAAAAATTGAAAACGCCTTCCAGAGTGGATAAGTTAAAAACAGCCCCCGTTGCATATCCGTCTAAACTACCCAATACGTGAAACTCTGCTCGGATCTGCTCACATCGGGTACGCGTTTACGTCATACATATGTCATATACTGTACACGCCAGCCCGGGAAGTAAGAAAGTAAGTAAAAAAGTAAGAGCATGTCTGATTACATCGATCCAACGGACCTTCAAGCTGCTCTGGCAGCTTTAATAAACGTCCAGGAGTCCTTCGAACATCTATACCGAATCTGCACATATACCGTTAATGAACAGAGGCGGGTATAGTATGCTCTTACTTTTTTACTTACTTTCTTACTTACCATAGCCAGAGTAGTCAAAGTTTTCGCGGCGCAGATGTGCAGATCAGACAAGACGGAAGACGTTGCGCATGCGTGCAACATAGTGGAGGTCTTTCACAGCACCACCTAGCCGCCTGGCATGCACATCTAATTGAATTCCACACATTTATGCGTCACCGTATAGACGCAGATTTCCTCCTTGAAAACGGTCGTGTAGACGCGGAAAAAAAGTGAGAATGAAAACGGACTTTTGCGTTTTTGTTTCAGATCGTCCCCGTGTAAAGTGGGCCTGAGTGTTCTCACAGATCAGCGGTATCAACTTCAGCGAGAACTTGACTGAAATGCGAGTTCGGACGATATGTGTACTTTTTAATGTGAAAACGTACAGTCGTACAATGAGGTAAAAATTCATAGCGGCTACGCAAGATGCGTACAGGTTGGCAGGTATGTGCAGAATGTGAAGACCGCAGGAACCAATGTCTATTAAAGTTTTGTCATAATCCATCTCCAGTTTGGCAACCATTTCTCGGTGAAATTTCCAATTGACGGCTGGGCCATCCATGGAAATCTGCAACAGTTTCCCGAGGTGGAGATCAGTGACACAATCGCAAAAACTCTTCACAAGCATATCAGCATCGCCGTGACCCAGGAAATCCGATCCAAAATAGCGGGAGCGTACCGAATCATGATCCCAAAAACGTACATAAACATCAAGCTGTTTCTTCTGGTTTTCAAAGTTCAAACTCTCATCAAACATAAGCACAAAATTTCCCTGACTATTCGCTGCTTTTATCAAGAGAGACTTGAAATGAGGAGCGATCCCCCATTTAGCAAGACGAGCACATTTTGATTCACCACACCCAAACGACTTTGCTATGGCACTATCAGGAAACATATCACAAAAAAGCTTATTTGTGCCTTCAGATGACTTATATGATGAATGAGTTGTGACGATATGCAGACACCAAATTATCTCTGCTTTTAATGTGTCATTTCGCGAAAAATAACTGTCTAATCTACCTTTGCATGTTCTGTTGTCACTGTCGGTACTCGTGGCAGACGTACTTGGCTGCGGCACTGCATCACGCGGCTTAGTCAAGTTAGTGACGACCGATGGCGACGCTGATGAGGTTGTGTTTACCGACGGGCATATATCCGCGATTCGCATGCAGTTCGCTATCATGGCCACCTGTTCTTGGGGTTTCTTTCCCTTTTGGTGGCTCGTGATAGCAGCCTCGCCCATGTTAGATATGTCAAACGTCTTCACGCATAATGTGCACTGTGCCTTGTGTCTGTCTCCCGGCACTCGCCGCAGCCACTTCCCGTATTCTGGCTTTTGTGGCCATCGATCAGTAAACGAACAATTTCCACGCATCACAATTAATAAAAATATATATAACTAAAAAAAAAAAAAAAAAAACACTAAAACTACCGAAAACTGATCGCTTATGAGCTAACGCATGATGTTTGCGGGTGGCGCCATTTTGTACAGACCTATAACGCATGCGTCAAATCACAGCATTGCATCTTATTATTTTACCAACAGATGGCTCTCGCGTCGCTATAAACATTGAATACCGATGGTTGATCGTCGCTATGATTTTTCTATGAAAACGCGTACGTGTACAGAAACTTTAGATATAACCTACAATAAGGGCATTTTATCATTTCATTTGTTTAAGACCAATTTTCCAGGATTTTCAAGGACTCAATTAGCCTGGCAAGCCAGACTAAATGTGAATATTTAGTCTGGCCTCGATCCGTAGACATTTCTGAAGGGTGGGGGTGGAACAAACCGCTGTCTTTCAAACTGTCTCTGTGCGTATAGGCCAACGCTCTGACCAATCAGCGCAACAGTGACTGTGACGTAGTCAGAGCGACAGAAAGCAGTGGGGGAGACCTTGAAATAAATAATTTTTCAAAATGCGTATTAATTAATAAACAGGTTCTAGATATTAAGAAGTTTGGAGATAATGACCACAAGCTTGGAGTCTGTACCACATACTTAACATACACTCTTATTTTTTTCAAGTGTTTTTCAAGGGTTTGCTTAAACTGTTTTTGAGAGTTTTTATTTAGTGGTGTTTGGTGAAATAATTTCCCTTAAATTTAAAATAACGGGAAAATAAGAAACAATCAAAAAGTAATGTTTCAAAGCTGTTTATTAATTCTTCGTACTGCACAAACTAGCCCCATCCTTTTGGCTACAAGCGGAGCCAGCTGGTAGATCAGACTTTTGCCATAGCCGGTCAGCAAAACAGCGAAAACATCCTTCTTGAAAAGGAATGAGCGGAGAGCCTCTTCCTGCTCATGTTTCAACGAAAACTCCAAGTCTAATTCTTCTAAAACTGATTCCAAAGCGGAGTCAAACGCGCGCTGTTCACTAGCCGTAGCCATCTTTCCTGCTGTGCTTTCTCCAGCATCGTGCAGCTTTGTCGTCACTCCTGCAAAAGCCCGCCCAAAGAATCCAAACAAAAACCTTATGTTGTGATTGGCAGGCACGATTTGATGCCCGGGGTGTTTTTGTTGATATGGTGCGAGGCTAGACCCATTCGCTAGGCAAAAAATATTTTTAGCCGCTAGGCGGGTGGGTCTAGTTTACTAGGCTAGGACTCAATATGAATTTCAAGCACTTTTCCAGGCCTTTAGGGCATATTTTGAAATTCCAGGTTTTTCCAGGCCGTATGAACCCTGGTCTTTGTTTGAGTTCGTCTTGTGATGCTGCGATCCAAATTTTGGAATGATGACAAAACTTACAGGAGACGTTAAAAGAAATTCTTTAAAACTGAAAATAACCAAGTTTCTTTTGAACAAATCAGAAATTCATTACATCAAAAAAACACTTCCAGGGAATCAACAGAAAGAACAAGAATTATTTGCTGTTGAACACTTCAAAAGTTAGGAGCAATTCATTGAATTATTGTGCCCCTAGACGTGAACTTAGACAAAATGTCTTGGAGTCCTTAGGTCTTCGTCCTTCACTCACATACATATAACGCTTGGTCTGAAAGTGTCACAGCGTTGCCAAGATGCGCCCGAACTTCCTGTTTGGTGGCTTCCCAGTCAAATTAATTTGGGTGTTATGAATGAACCTTCCCACATATTAAAAATTCAAGGAACAAGTTCTGTTTGGGGTGGTGGGATGATGCTCTAATGACTGGACAAAATTTAGAGAAATTTCAAGAAGTTCAAAATGGCAAAAAAAATCCAATATGGCAGACATTAACATCATGGTATCTGCTAAACTTGACACTGAACCAAAGAATTCAAAGGAAGTCAAATTGCATTTTGGAGCAATGACTGCAAATGTAGATGTCCATATATTCACTGTGCCAAAAAAAAAATTCAAACAAAGTGTCATGGTATGCCATAGTGTCCCATGTGGAAGCAGAAGTAAATGAATAACAACAAGCATCAGAAAACACAATTACAAATAGGCTGTCTAGCATCTCTGGTGCTTGGCCCATAAATATACCTACAAGTTCAATGCCAACTGCAAATAAAACTAGCTAGCTACACTAGACCTTCAGCTCGGCAAACCTGTTCAACACCTCTGATAATCACTGTGGTCTTACCATCAGAATCTCAGAGTTTCTTGGTCTCGCTATTAGACAGTGAAGTATACGTGAGGCGACGCTGTGACTATGGAAAGCCAAAAGGCACAAAAAAATCAAAAATGCAATTTTTATATATGAAATTCATACATGCCTCATCACTGATATGTTTATTAATGCAACACTAATACAGGCATTGATCATCATTCAGGGCTTCACATTAATGGTAGTCCAACTGTCTGGGACAACCAAATGATTGATCTAGACAACTCAAATCCGCATCTGCTTGTCTGACGGGACAAGTTAAATACAGTGGGGCAAAAGAGTATTTAGTCAGCCACCAATTGTGCAAGTTCTCCCACTTAAAAATATGAGAGAGGCCTGTAATTTTCATCATAGGTAGACTTCAACTATGAGAGACAGAATGGGGGGAAAGAATCCAGGAAATCACATTGTAGGATTTTTAATGAATTAATTGGTAAATTCCTCGGTAAAATAAGTATTTGGTCACCTACAAACAAGCAAGATTTCTGGCTCTCACAGACCTGTAACAACTTCTTTAAGAGGCTCCTCTGTCCTCCACTCGTTACCTGTATTAATGGCACCTGTCTGAACTCGTTATCAGTATAAAAGACACCTGTCCACAACCTCAAACAGTCACACTCAAAACTCCACTATGGCCAAGACCAAAGAGCTGTCAAAGGACACCAGAAACAAAATTGTAGACCTGCACCAGGCTGGGAAGACTGAATCTGCAATAGGTAAGCAGCTTGGTGTGAAGAAATCAACTGTGGGAGCAATTATTAGAAAATGGAAGACATACAAGACCACTGATAATTTCCCTCAATCTGGGGCTCCACGCAAGATCTCACCCCGTGGGGTCAAAATGATCACAAGAACGGTGAGCAAAAATCCCAGAACCACACGGGGGGACCTAGTGAATGACCTGCAGAGAGCTGGGACCAAAGTAACAAAGGCTACCATCAGTAACACACTACGCCGCCAGGGACTCAAATCCTGCAGTGCCAGATGTGTCCCCTGCTTAAGCCAGTACATGTCCAGGCCCGTCTGAAGTTTGCTAGAGAGCATTTGGATGATCCAGAAGAGGACTGGGAGAATGTCATATGGTCAGATGAAACCAAAATAGAACTTTTTGGTAAAAGCTCAACTTGTTGTGTTTGGAGGAGAAAGAATGCTGAGTTGCATCCAAAGAACACCATACCTACTGTGAAGCATGGGGGTGGAAACATCATGCTTTGGGGCTGTTTTTCTGCAAAGGGACCAGGATGACTGATCCGTGTAAAGGAAAGAATGAATGGGGCCATGTATCGTGAGATTTTGAGTGAAAACCTCCTTCCATCAGCAAGGACATTGAAGATGAAACGTGGCTGGGTCTTTCAGCATGACAATGATCCCAAACACACCACCCGGGCAACGAAGGAGTGGCTTCGTAAGAAGCATTTCAAGGTCCTGGAGTGGCCTAGCCAGTCTCCAGATCTCAACCCCATAGAAAATCTTTGGAGGGAGTTGAAAGTCCGTGTTGCCCAGCGACAGCCCCAAAGCATCACTGCTCTAGAGGAGATCTGCATGGAGGAATGGGCCAAAATACCAGCAACAGTGTGTGAAAACCTTGTGAAGACTTACAGAAAACGTTTGACCTCTGTCATTGCCAACAAATGGTATATAACAAAGTATTGAGATGAACTTTTGTTACTGACCAAATACTTATTTTCCACCATAATTTGCAAATAAATTCTTTAAAAATCAGACAGACAATGTGATTTTCTGGATTTTTTTTTTCTCATTCTGTCTCTCATAGTTGAAGTGTACCTATGATGAAAATTACAGGCCTCTCTCATCTTTTTAAGAGGGAGAACTTGCACAATTGGTGGCTGACTAAATACTTTTTTGCCCCACTGTACCTAGTACAGTCTAAATGTGCAATGTATACAAACCACAACTTGCAAATGAGTCCTTCCTAGCATCACTAAGCCCCATCATCATTTAGCATCAGAGCAAACATCCCTAATAAACTTGCATTAATATCAATTTCTCATGTCAACAATGTTTGCCAATAAAATAATCACCAGCATCACAGGTAAATATTCTCACATCCTAAGAGACTGCATGTACATCATGCCCTAATCTCATGACCTTATACTGTATCAAGTCATGAGATTAGGGTATGATGTACATGCAATCTCTTAAGGATGTGAGAATATTTCTCCATCAGTGACATCAATGTGGGATGCATTCAAACTTGAAATCATATCAAACTATTAACAACTAAATAATTTGCAAGGATACAGTACTTGCACATAGCACACCTTTGTTCAGGGGACGAGTTCAGGAAAAATTCCTATTATTGCTCATCTCTATAATCCGAGAAAACCAACTCCTGCTATAAAAACTTTTTATTTCATCTACATTTCGAAATGTTAACCACTGATTTTACAACCCTGATTCCAAAAAAGTTGGGACAAAAGTACAAATTGTAAATAAAAACGGAATGCAATAATTTACAAATCTCAAAAACTGATATTGTATTCACAATACAACATAGACAACATATCAAATGTCGAAAGTGAGACATTTTGAAATTTCATGCCAAATATTGGCTCATTTGAAATTTCATGACAGCAACACATCTCAAAAAAGTTGGGACAGGGGCAATAAGAGGCTGGAAAAGTTAAAAGTACAAAAAAGGAACAGCTGAAGGACCAAATTGCAACTCATTAGGTCAATTGGCAATAGGTCATTAACATGACTGGGTATAAAAAGAGCATCTTGGAGTGGCAGCGGCTCTCAGAAGTAAAGATGGGAAGAGGATCACCAATCCCCCTAATTCTGCGCCGACAAATAGTGGAGCAATATCAGAAAGGAGTTCGACAGTGTAAAATTGCAAAGAGTTTGAACATATCATCTACAGTGCATAATATCATCAAAAGATTCAGAGAATCTGGAAGAATCTCTGCACTGAAAAAAGTGACTTTTTGGTGCAGGAAACTCTATTAAAGGTCCCATGGCATGAAATTTTCACTTTGAGTTTTTTTTAACATTAAAATGAGTTCCTCTGACCTTCTTAAGTCACCCCAGTGGCTAGAAATTTCATAATGTGTAAACCAAACTATGCCCAACATTTGAGAATGGCGCGTCAAAACGGCGCGTTGATAAGCTCTTCCCTTTACTACGTCAGCAAGGGAGATGATCCTCACGCCCCCCCCCCCCCCCCCCCCCCTCCGGATTCCCACCCACTGTATGGATTGCCCCGCCCAGTTGTAGTGAGGAGACCATAGAGGACACAACAACATGGCATCACCTAAGTGAGCAAAACATGGAAATTGCACTGTACATGGATGTGACAACACAGAAAAGAGTCTGTTTTTACTGCCGACGGGAGAGCCCCTGAAGATGCAGTGGCTTAATTTTATTTACTTCAATAATATGCCATCGAGTCTACCTAAGACGGTGTATGTTTGTCGGAAGCATTTTCCTGAGGAATGTTTCCACAACTTGGGACAGTACAGGGCAGGTTTTGCACATGCCTGGGTCCGTACCAAGCATCCCTGCCGCATCAGCCACAAACACCGAACAAGTAAGTGTATAACTGGTCGTTTTGCCGTGTTTTAAAATCGGTGCGTTAGCCTAGCAATGGCTACATTAGCTGTGCAGCTAACCGCTTCCTGCAGTTAGCCAGGTAATCTGCGCTACAAAACTAAAGAGCATGCAGCATGCTCTGTTAAACTGAGTTTAGTCTGGAAATTGACTGTAACTTATGAGCTTATGTTTGACTATTGCTCCGCAATGCATGTCTTCTGTTGGATAAGCGCTATGTTGCTGTAGTTGCTGCTTCTATCCTCTTTGGTTATGGAGTGCGTGTTCAAGCCTAGGGTATTATACGTTCGTAAACTACCACTCCGAACACTCTCACTCTCTGTTCTCTGTGTCACGTTGAGTTTACGAAAGGAGTCCGAGGGAGAACGGGGTTTTGTCTTAGCAGCGTGGCTACAGGCGCTGATAGCAGCGAGTATGTATGCGCGCAGCTTGGTCAAGCCCCTCCCCCATGGCCCGCCCCCACCCTCTACCCTTCCCCGCCTCCTGCTTCTCATTAGCAAAACGATGCACTGGGAAAAGCGCTGAAATGGGGCTTTCTCCCAGGAGGCTATATCTACGTGCCGAGGGTTCATTTCGAGAAAGGCTGCGGATATAACATCCGGAAGCCTCCACGAGCCTGTTTAAAGCATCAACAAAC